>NC_028361.1:1049397-1052974 GCF_000741045.1 Vigna radiata var. radiata | reverse complement strand
TGTGAAAGTGATAAAACTATACATATATTGATTCAACAATTAACTTACACATGCGCTGGAACTTCTCCTTAAGGTCGGTCATGTGCTCGCTGTTTGTGATTCTAAAATAATAGTCGGGATACGTGCTCTGATCAACACAGTTTGGTGGGGTTGCAGTTCCAATGGCAAGGATGGTTGCTGGGCCTTCTGCCCTTTGAGCTTGGCGGATCTCCGACACAGTCACCATGTTCGTTTGGTTTGGTTTGAAGTGGGCGGTGATGTTGGTGATGGTATTTGCACAGTAAGTGACCAAGTAGAAGGGCTTTCTGTTGTTGTTGAAGTTGTGTTTGATGATGATGGAAGAAGGGTTTGCGTTTTATATGTATGCAAAAGTGGATTGGAAATGGGTAGGTGCACGTGCATGATCAGCAATTACGTTGTAGTCTACCATGTTTGAGTTTGGTGGCATATTTTAGAAGACCGTCTCTACCACCTTTAACTCATTCATTTGTTTTTTGAATTGACTAACCAATACTTGGTGATATATATTTTATCACGTCTGTGGAACTTGTGGAGTGGAGATGTGTCGATTATTCTACTACCATGAATTGACTACATATGTTATGGGTTGACTTGTTTTAATACAGGGTTAATTTATGGTAATTGGCCAGTGAATTAATATACATATAGTTGTTTATAAATTGTATGAGATATTAATTAGCTTCTATGTTGTTTAGGCTCTTTTTTATCTATATAATTTCAATACGCGATTAAAACGTTTTGTAATAGGGTGTTTGAATTTTACTGTTTTGAGAAAGAAAAGTAAAGAAATTTTTTAATTGAAAACTATTCCTAAATAAATAAATAAAAACAGTTTTTGTAGTATCTTTGTAAGGTTAATTATAAACGGTGGGGGTAGAGATAGGTAGGTTGCATGCGAATTATTGGTATTATGCTATTTTATGTTACATCGTTGGTCAAGCAGCACTAGCTAGGTTCCATGAACCCATAAGAAAATGTGACCACTCAACATTTTAAATTAATATAAAAGTGAAGTGGTTCATTTTCCACAGTCAACCTAATGGAGCTACCTACCCGTTGTGGTACGCTTGGTGTTCTTCTATTTTAAGAATGATATTCTAACTTCTGTTTTTAATATAATATTTTGAAAAGTTAAAAATTAAGGGTTTTCTCTTTCTTCTATATGGATTCTAAATTTCATTTTTAAAGTTGCGAGAGAATCATCAGTTGTTGTTGTATCTGTCGCTTGCTGTCATTAGAATAGCCATTCACCGTCGTTGCAATTGCCGTTCGTTCTCGCTGCATCCTCCGTTGGTTTCGAAGCAAAGTTGAAGGACGAAACTACTATTAACGTGGGTTTTGGAGGTTCCCATCATTCGTTTCAAAGTTCACAACCATTTGCAGTTGCCCCGTTCATTTGAAGCATTCAACTGTCATTCGTCTTTGCTTTCTTCTTGTTTGGTTATTTTTGTTCTTTTTTTTAATTTTTTCTTTATTTTATATTTTTTGGTTGTTGTTGGGTCTGTTTTTTTTTCTTCTAATTTTGGAGTCGTTATTTCGTGTACATAGATATTCTTGCAATGGAAAAAGTTGATAAACATAGTAAATTTTGTCATGATAGGATGAATCTAAAAATTTTAATTATAATATTAACCTGAAAATGTTAATTATAATGTTAGATATAATGTTAATCTAAAAATGTTTATTATAATGTTAATCTACAATATTAATGACTTAACTTATAAAAATGTTAATTACAATGTTAATACACCTTTAAGTTAAACATATTTTAAAAAATAAAAAATAAATATGCACGGGACAAATAAGTGGAGACTTATCTTAGTTGTTTTGTACAGGAAGATAGACTCACTTGTATATAAATGTTTCGGACTTAAAAAATTCATTACGATATCCATACACCCTTAAGGAAACAAGTTTGGTATATCATGACCAAAACATACATCTTATGTCACAAAATTACATAAAAAAAATAAAAAATAAACCTACAATATTAGTTTGGGACTAGTACTCAAATAATTCGGATATCAGGTTATTTCTTTTGCATAGAAAGGTAGACTAACTTGTAGAGAAATGTTTTAAACTTTAAAAATTGATTATCATGTCCATACACTCTTAAGTTAAACAAAATTTGTATATCTTGATCAAAACATACACATTATGTCACAAAATTACATTAAAAAATAAAAAATAAAACTGTTGTATTTGTTAGAGACCAGTACTCAAATAAGTAGGAACTTAGGTTACTTGTTTTGCAAAAAAAGATAGACTGACTTGTACAAAAATGTTTTAAACTTTAAAAATTTATTATCATATCAAAAAAGTTAAACAAAAGTGATATATCATAACCAAAACATACATCTTATGTCACAAAATTAAATTAAAAAATAAAAAACAAACCTTCATGTCCAAGACATTTTAAATAATATGATCCGTTTTTTTTTATTAAAGTTAAAATATTCATGAACTTCAATCTTTTAAATTTCTGTTCTAGTATATTGCAAAGAACATGAAGCGAACTTATCAGTTTAACTTCTATTTTGTTGTCATATTTTAAAAACATTACGAATATAGATAAATTTAAAAAGAATTACTAAAATAAGCAAGTATGCTCATAGATGACTTTAAAAACAAAACAAACAAACAAAAAAGTCAGTGTTTATTAATGATTTCAATTTTAACTTAAATATAGTACAAAAAGTCGTGTATATATGCGAAATTAAAGGTGTGTTCATTTTTAATATCAAATGGAGTGGTGAGAATATAAAACTAACACTTTTCAAACATCATGTCTTCCATTTTGTAGTCAAATCGTCTTTAGTCTATGTCAAACACTTAATACACACTTAGTCCTTGAATTCTACAGTTTAACTTCCACTCATTTCCATTTTCTTTTTGAAAAAAAAAATTGTATTTTTAACAATTATTTTAATATAATTTTTTAATAACAGTGTTTCTTAATAATGAATAGATAAAAAAATACATACATTTTATTTCTTTTAAATACAAGCATTAACCTTCTTCTTAGTTGTGTTAAAAATTCAAAGATGCTTCAACAGTGGAAATTTGTAACTAATATATATAAGATGAATAGTCATTCGACATTAGAATAAATAATCTCCATAGGAAAAAGTCGTTGGTTTTTGTATAATTTTTCCAGACAAAATTATTATTAAAAAGTACATTCTCTCTAATTTTGAAGACATGTTCAAAGAGAAAAAGAAAAACAATAATTTATTATTTCCGCATTATAAATACAAGTATTACTTTGATAAAAAAAAGTTAAAAGTAAAATCTCTCATGGGTCAGGTACCCGAGGAAATAATAGAATTGGGAGACAGTGTTATATTGCGACACTGTGGAGAACAACGGTCTCGATGGTAAGTCCTGGTCCAAAACCAAACAGGACACCCCATTCAAGCCCTTCACCTGTTGTTTTTAGTCCATTTTCAGCTGATTTCCTTCTCATCTCATCCAATATGAATAGCACACATGCACTTGACATGTTCCCATAGTCACTCAGCACATCTCTAGTGGCCTTCATCTTTTCTGGTTTCAG
>NC_028361.1:1035557-1049107 GCF_000741045.1 Vigna radiata var. radiata | reverse complement strand
CCATCAATCGCACCTTCACTGTCTGGAGCAATGGTCTGTGCAGTCCAAACCAGCTCAAACAATGGTTTCTCAATCTGTGGAATTGGGTCAGAACCTACGATCACAGCAGCTGCTCCATCTCCAAACAGTGCCTGTCCGACAAGACTGTCTAAGTGGGTGTCACTTGGGCCACGGAAGGTGACTGCAGTGATCTCAGAACACACGACAAGCACACGAGCACCCTTGTTGTTCTCGGCCAAATCCTTAGCCAATCGAAGAACCGTGCCTCCTGCAAAACACCCCTGTTGGTACATCATGTACCTCTTCACATAAGGGCGAAGTCCGAGGAGTTTGGTGAGCTGGTAATCAGCACCAGGCATGTCGACACCACTGGTGGTGCAAAAGATCAAGTGTGTAATCTTTGACTTTGGCTGCCCCCACTCCTTTATGGCCTTCACTGCAGCCTCTTTCCCGAGCTTTGGTACCTCTACCACCACTATGTCCTGCCTCGCATCCAAAGAAGGTGCCATATAAGCACACATGTTAGGATTCTCCTTNAAGACCTCCTCCGTCACGTGCATGTATCTCTTCTTGATCATAGACTTGTCGCCTGGAACATCGTAAACNAATTATTAGCTTGATTCAGCAACAGACATCATGAAACATCATGTGAAAGTGAAAAGACTATAAATATATTGATTCAATAACTTACACATGCGCTGGAACTTCTCCTTGAGATCGGTCATGTGCTCGCTGTTTGTGATTCTGAAGTAATAGTCGGGATAGGTGCTCTGATCAACACAGTTTGGTGGAGTTGCAGTTCCAATGGCAAGGATTGTTGCTGGGCCTTCTGCCCTTTGAGCTTGGCGGATCTCCGACACACTCACCATCTTTACTTTGTTGGTAATGAAGTTTCCGGTGATGTTGATGAAGGAATTTGGTTGATGGACGGATAGAACTGAGTTTACAGAAAGAGGGTCTTTCTGGTTGTTGCTCTAAGTTGTGTGGTTGAAGACGATGGAGGAGTTATAGTTTTATAGGCATGGAAGGGTAGGTATGAGCATCACGTGCATTTGCAATAGCGAGCCATCAACAAAACGGAATTAGTTTGGTAGCATGTTTTAGAAGACCATCTGTCCCCATTTATCAATTTATAATTGGCTTATTAAATGATTCAATCCCAACGTTTTTATTTGGAACGTTTTTTTGTGTTTCTGACGTTTGAGTCAACCTTGGTAGGGCAGCTGGAAAGGTTGCCAATTGTATTGGTAGGTAGCCTCCTGAATTGTATCAACGGTCACAGCCAAATCAAACTTATATCTACGGGTAATGTTGCGCCACGTCATTGGGTATTGACTACAGACATTTTGGATCGCACACCAGTTCTCTTGATTCATTTTATCCATAATCCGAACTGAATATTTTAACTTAAATTTGAAAGAGGGAATATGATTATTGAACGTTTAAAGATTTCTTTCTTTCTATATTAGCATTTGAACGGTCAAAGGTTGTGGATTTTTCTACTTATATAGCATTTTTAGTTTGCTTGATGTTGCTTTATTTATACACAATAAGTTTTAGTTAATATTTATGATTATTATTATTATTATTAATTATAAAGTAATTTTAAATTAATAATAAATAATATTAAAATGTTGTAAAAAATGTTATATCATTATTCATTTGTCTATTATCCTAACTCTCAGACATAAGGAAACACAAAAGTAAAAGGTCATTGACACGAAATTATCCTTCGACGTGTTATTTTGTTCATATGTGAGATGTGTCAGGATATCTTTAGGAATAAGATGTTTTATGAAATGAAAATAAAATCTGGATGTGTAAATGAGTGTAAAAAGATGAGAAAGAACGAGAATAAAAATAAAAATAAATTAAAATCATAACATTTTAGATTTTATAATAAAAAAACGCATGTAAAAATATTTTCACAAACATATTTATAATCATCTGTTAAATACAAAAAAGTGAATTTGGATAATACATCAATATTGTTTTTCAGAAACAGAACCATATATAAAAAATTTGTAATACATCAATATGTTGAATATCTAATTTATATAAATCAAATTTTGGATATACTAAAAAATTATTTTTATATATCTTTTATAATAAATAGTAAACAGAATACAAGTTAAGTTATGTTTGAATGATTAAATTGGTAAAATTCATCGAAATATACTGTTGCTATACTAATATCAATAAAAGTTACATTGGATAATTGGACATATTTTATATGTAATGCCTATAGTGAAAATGTCCTCTTTTAAAATGGTGAAAATTTTAAATATAGACATTTATATAAAAATTAAATGAATAAATTATTTAGTGAGCCTGGTACTAAAATGTTTTGCATGTATTTTCTTTTAGGTATAGAATAAAGTGTAGATAATTTTGTTTTTATATCAGATATTTTGATTTGGTCGAACAAATTATGTTATAATCTAGCCATACAATACGAAAAACCGAGAAGAGACGATACTGAAACTTTAAAATGGCCGGAATTTGAAGGAATATATATTTTGAAGCTTTAAAATATATGTTTACTTTAAATAAATTACCTTTTATTTACACTTTAACTAATTGTTGTAAAATACTTAATAATAATAAACTATAATTTAAATGCTTAAATAAATATAAATATGATATTTATTCTCGTCATCAACGTGATTAAATACAAATATAATAAGATTTAAAATACAACCATCATTCATTGTGTCTTGATTATTATAATTGAAATATAAAAAAAAAAAGTTTTATAAATGAAAAAAAATTGGCAAGTACAATATTCTTTCATGACTTACGAAACATTTTTCATATTTTATTTGCATTATTCTTTTTCATGATCTTGTTAAGAAGAAACAATTTGAGAAGGTTCAACGAAATGAATTTTTAGTTCCGCGTATTTATCAACCTATTAAACTCATAAAAAGAACTCAATTTTTTTGATAATTTTTGTAATTCTATTCTGTATAATATCTGTATAATATAAAAAAGATATATATATATATATATAAATTCAAATATGGAAAAATTACTCTAAGGGGGATTCTTTGTTTTTTCTTTTTTTGTCCTTTCCTAGAGTCCGATTACTATTCCTTCTTGTTTGTGTTGAAATAGAAATATTCTAAAAATCTCAATAAAATAATCTTTTTGAAACCCTTCCTGAAAAATCCCTTGATTTGCATCAAATGACATATTCTTGATATATAATGAAACTTTTCATCATAACTAATTTGTATTAGTATAACAAAAGTTATATATTTTTTAATTACGATAAAACTAGTATAATAACATGGATGATGTCAAGATTACAATTTATTAAAACAATTATATAATTATTATTTAAGAAAGTTGTTGGTAAATTTTCGTAATTTTTGTTGACGAAAATTATTTAATTTTCTTTTCAAACAAAGTTTATAATTTAACCAAATATTCTAAAGGAAAATTCTTTTTTATGATATTAAAATATTTATTATTGAATTGAATAATGTAATTATTAACTACTGAACCACTCAATATTAAATCATTAATTTTACTAATCTAAAACTTGAAATTAAAGTTCATGGTACGGTAGAATCCAAACTTTGGCACACAAATGTTATAATGCAAAACTTGAAATTAAAGTTCATTGTAGAATTCAAACTTTGACACAAATTATTTATGAATTTATTCTAGAGTGTTTCTTCATAATAGTAGAGGATTTGCTATTTTCTTCACGATTTCATATTTAACCAGGTTTTGTTCTCTTCAAAAGCACTTGACGATGATGCAGGGTTATACAAATTTTCTAATTTGATTTTGTGCTTGAAAATGTTTCTTCTATCATCTTATATTCAAGTTCAGAAGTTTGTCTACTTTATTTTTAAAGTTTAATGAACACTTAAACTTAGTTTAAAAACATGATTATGCATAATATTAATTTAAATTATTACTATATTAAAAAATATATTAATATTTCAAAAATATTTTCTAATGATATATCTTATCAAAAATATAAAAAGAAAAAAAAGTGAAAATATACAAAGTTTGAAAATTATATATATAAACTCTTATTTATTCATTTATATCAATAATTTATTTTTTAATTTTTCTTAAAAATTTAAAATTTTGGATAAAAAAGAAAACAGTTTCAGGAATATAGAAATTCAATTTTTTTTTAGAATCACTAAAAAACATTAGTACTTACATCATAATTTTCACAAAAAAAAAATCAGAAGGATAATTAAAATAATATGAAATATAAAAAAAATAATAAAAATGCACGAGTCTTTCTATTAAATTGATTATGTGTTATTTAATTTATCTAAAAGTAACAGGAAAAAAGAAATTATTCTTTATCGAAAAGTAATATTTTTGTTCCCAATATACATCTCCTTATATATGATTTGATCATTTATTAGTGTTTGATGAACATTGTCATGAAAATTTTGTGACTCAACCCTACACTAAAGTTTCTTGCTGAGAACAAAAACATGTTTCATTCATTTACACAAATAAGTTGTGAAGTTTTATTTATTAAAATTTGATTTAAGTAAATTTTGTTATTCAAAAATTATTAATGAAAAAGATGAAACACCTAAAGTAAAATTATGATTGTATATTTAGAATTACATGTGAATTAATTGATTATAGTATTAGTTATTTATATTTATGTAATAATAACTTGATCGTAATATATTTATCTTGATCGCTTCTCTTTAATTTATTTATAAGTATAAGTTTTGATATTAAATTGAACATTAGTTTTTATACCACATACTTAATATATATCTTTTAGAATATTTTATTGATATTTTGTAAAAACCTAGAAAATTTTTAGCCATTATTTTAGTGCAATTATAATTTTGATTAATTCTAACTTAATAAACAATTTAATTCATATTTTAATTTCTAGTTGGAGAGGAGATTGATGATTGTTCTTTGAATTCTTGTCACTGAACTAAGATTTTGTTGGGTTGAGACTTGGTTCATGATACTTACTTCATAATATTAGAACTATGTTGTTTTTTACTTAAATATTAATAAAAAAAGTATAAAATACTTAAAAAATAATTATTACTAAATTTAATGAATTTTTAAGTTACTTTAATAACCTAAAATTTATTTTACTCATCCATTTTAAAATAATTTGATTTTTTTATATTAAATTATGAATGATAATGATGTAAGATTATCATTATTCAATATATAGTTTAAACTACCAATTGATTGTTGTAAATTTGGAATAAAATAATATAAGGTTGTAAATTAAAACGTGATAATAAAAAAACATAACATAAAAATTAAGATCCATGTAAAATTTAGTTGGTTAATTTAATTATCCAATATTGTAAACTACAGTGCTTTAATTGTTAAACAGTAATATCATACATTAAATACTATTTTGTTGAAATTAATATTTTTAAACAATAATGTAGAAAAAGTCGTGTAGTTTTTTTTTTATTAAATTTCATAATTGACATGAAAAGATATTTAAAAAAAAAAATAGACCAGATTTCTATAAGTTAGAAGAGGAAATCTCACTAAAATTTGATATCCGAGTAATATACATTTGATATCAGAGTTTCATTCATGAGCTGAAATTGTAATGCTTTAGAAACATTTATTTTCATCGGTAAAACAAAGCTCTCTTCTGGGATAAAAGTCCTGCTTTAATAGGAAAACAATATACCTCACATTGATGAGACATCCCCACTTTAAAGGGGAAACAATATGCCTCAATAAATCCAAACTTTCTGATCAAAAGATGTTTGTTCAAAGCTAATATAAGCGTCCAATCCACAAAAGAAGAAAAAAAAGCCAAAACAAATCATTTTTAAGGGCACTAAGCATTTACAAGATTAGTATCAATAGCAAATTTCACATTAGAGTCATGCTGTGATTTCTGTGTTCTCTTCTTCCTATATCTACATTTGACAGTCCTCTTCTGGCATCAAACAGAAATAAACAGCCAACTTACGCTTTTCCATCTTGAATCTCCTCAGTATAAGCACGACCAGATTCAGATGAGGAAATGACACTCTTGCCTCTGCTATCTGATGACGATGTGCCCTCATCTACACTTCTGTCAGACCTTGTCTTCTGCAGAATCTCGAGCTGATTTTGCAGAATCTGTGGGGGTGACGGGGGGATTTGTGTTACAACTATTAATTTCATCTTTCATTAAAATAATGAAAACATAATCTTTATTAAACAATTTAATTACACGGTGATCGAAACCATACACTGACCACATTAATGCAATGCAAACTATTCGTTACTCTCAGTACTTACAAGAACCTAATTTTGGTGAAACTTATTTTTAAAACAATAATATCAGTAAATGCCCCTTTTTGGTGGAGCAGAATCTAGTATGCATGCGGGACAAGGGACTATTCATTTGGTGCTCACCATAACTGTCAAACGTCACCTTTCTTATTTAGGTAAACCCATGACATACCACTTAATGTCCTGGTAAAGAGAAAAGAGAACACATAATACCTGAATCTGGCATTGAAGGAGTTTTCTATATGCTTCCAGATGGGAGCTTGGGATATTTGGATCATTTTCAAACCCCTTTCCATAATTGACAAGGGCTGCATATGGTTGGGAAGGTAGAAGATGGAAGTGTTGCATTGGAGGATAAGATTCATTTGTTGGTGCACCAGTGGTAAGAAACCAACTTTGTGTTTGTTCGCGGGAAGTCTGCCCTCCACTACTGTCTTTATTAGTAGATTCAGCCACCGGAGGATGGAGAGTGTACCCAGGAGAACTGTCAGTTTAAGAACAGGCCTTATCAATTAAACATTTTTAGATTAGTTCAACATTATCAATTTTTAATGAGATCACAAAATTGGTACTTTGTCTTGTTAATCAGTCATCTTATAGCAAACGAACGAGGAACAATAATCAGTAATAAATGTGATACAACAAACTTCATTGAGGACAATATGATTATTAAACAAATCAGATTTGGAAATACAATTTCTTATGCCAGTGAAGCACTATATTCAAACACATTTAGACAATAATTGTACAGATCACACTTCTATATCAAAGCATAAACTCAATTTTAAGAGTCTACATTTTCCAAAATCAGACCAATATTCAATTGGATTCACGCACAAACCAAGCTATTAAGGGCGTGATTGACTATCATTCTTGAAATAGTTTTGTTTTCAAGATGTGGGTGACTATTTTTTATCCAATTATTTCGTAAACATGTTCTCCATGGTCTGTTTTTTAGGGCATAAAATTAAAAACTCATCTTAGTTATTTTCATTTTCTTGTTTTCTTCAACTGATTTTCACGAATTCTCTGCTCTCACTTCAAACTAGTCACTTTGGGAATAACATGGAATTTTGAAAGTCAGAATTCGTATTTCATACTCAAACCGTAGCTTTGTCAAAGCAGAACAAAGTGGTCCATGTCCCAGTCTCTCATTCAAAGAACAGAAAAATAACAACCATTTTTCCCCTACTATTGGGGTCAATTAAATGAAAAAAAGCGGCACCATTATCATGCCATGTCAAACTAAAAATTCAGAGCAGCCATTTAGGTCAATGCAAGGAATGGCTTACCCAAAAGATTTCAGGCTTTAAAACCCCGCATTCCTTCTAAGTGGAATTAATTCACCTTACAACTTAATATACAATTTTTAGTCCCTAAAAGTGACAATTGGTTTTCATGAGATGTTTTGAAGTGTGGAGGAGAATGCAACACACTGGTTAAATTCTTATGTTAAAAAACTAAAGAATTGAATTGGGGGAGATTTCGAAAATAAAGTTTAGAAATGTACATCACCATACCAAACAAATTTTGAAGATTATATTCAATATTTTGAGGCATCAGTGTTAAAAGCCTCGTCACCTACTGGGGAGCAACCAATAGGATAGTTTTTGAGTATTTTGTAAGATGTGAAGTACACTGTTAGAACTCACAATCCCAAAGAGGATATTTGGTGCAATAGATTTGGAAAGGGGTGTCAAAGAGGAGTTAACGACAGAGGGATTTGTGGTTTTTCACCCCCAACGTATTGGTGTGGTTCAACAAAACTATTGAAGGCCATGGTTCTGCTAGAAGTAACACTCTCAGTATTGGTTGAAATTAAGATTTGGGAGTCCCACATCTTATTTGATGAACCCCACCCATAACTTGGTAGATCCGAAAATTTTAGAGTTTTAGAGTGTTGCTAGAACCCCTCATAATATTAATAACAAGCAAAATACACAGCACAAATGACTTATTGCCTAATTGTCCAAGCAGAAATGCCATACCATACAAAAGAATTTGCGGAAGGGTACACATAAGACTTCTCATATATGGAAGCAGCAGCAGCAGCAGCTTGGAGTCTAGCTTGATGTCTACTCAAATTATCCGTAGCCTCATTTTGAGCTGTGCTTTCACCGCCTGTCCCAGCTCCTATTCAAGGTGAAAAAAAAAACAACATTAAATAATACACAAACACACATGCAGAGTCACAATGTTTACAATTACAGGTGCTACTATGCTTATTTAATTTTACAGATATTACATTCAAAATATTTTAAGAGAAAAAATTATAAAGAATGCAATGAAGATGAAAATTTTTACACCATGTCACTATCATCCAATCACAAACCACATGTTTGATACAATTTTTGACTTTGATAATAACTACTTTAAAAGTCAAACTAAATATGAGTTCTAATTGGTTGACAGACAGTGTACACCATGACACTAATTTTAAATGGTCTAAATTGTATTGGGCTCAGGCAGGCAACATAATCACACAAAATTAAAAGAAAACAGGGTTTTAAAAGTTAACTACTACGAGTAAAAATATATAATAGGATCTTTAGGAGCTTCATACGAAACATTAATGAGGAAGTCTTCACAGGTGAAAAAAAAGAAATTACACATTACAAAAGTAAACGATAAAATTAAAATGATTGTAAAAACTATGTTGGAGGGTGCAGATAGAAAAAGTATGCTTCCAACTCTAGTTTTCCATTTTGGGTTCCAAACACACTGCACCTCTGGAAATAAGATCAGTTCTTTTCTGAGATCAAGTACATCACTAAAATGTTTAACAATAGTGAGTGATTATCATATGATTACCTTGCCGTTGGCCATCAGCCTGTGATCCTTGTGGCCCTACAGCTCCAGTTGTTCCATTTTCTGGTGGTACAACCAAGGCTCTGCAGGTGGGGCATGTATGCTGCCGCTCCAGCCATGATCGGAGACAGTGAACATGAAAAAGATGTCCACATATAAGTTTCTTGGCTGTAGTCATCTCTTCACGACAGATAATGCAGGTTGCATCACTTCTGCATAGCCATTTAAATTATTATATTTAATATGCATAAATATTAAATTAATAAGAGAGATGTCACAAGTTATAACTCACGCAGTAAGCTCCTCAGGAGTTGCATCTGGAAATCGATCATTCATATTTGAAGTGATTTTACGATAACGTATGTAATCTGCAACACGGACTTTGAAGTTCCTAAACGTCTCATACAGCTCCCGTATAAGGTGCAAGGGAATACCATAGTTTCTAATAGATCAACAAAAAGTTAGTACAGAGAAAATATAACCAGTGAAAGTTAATTGGATAATCTAACCAAAATAGTATGACCAGGAAAAGCAAATAAATCAAATGTATACATGTTAATGAAACAAAAACTATTAGTATCATTGTCAATTGTGATTGAATCTGTTTCTAAGTGCAGTCCAATGGCTAAATGCTCGTGCCAATGAGAGGCATACAAATACACAGACTTGTGTAGTGCATGCATACGAAGACTGCTATAAATAAATGTATAAAAGAGTTGATTGACCACTTACACAAAAATTACAAGAAAGAAGCACATATACATAGACAAGTGAAGCAAGTCCCTAATGAGTTCCAGGTAAAATGTGAAGACTGGTTTCTTTTCCCATTGTCCCTCCATAAGCATGTCACTAACATAAAAAATATATTTTACAAAAATTGACACGGTGGTGGTTGCCAGTATCATGTACCTGAGATAGAAACAAATAATCTGTCAGATAGGCACCCAAATTTTTACCATTTTAAAAGAATTATATATATGCCTGTCACCAATCCTTAGTTATCTTTGTCAAACAAGAAATTTGATTATTAAAAATTAAACCAAAATGTGAACTTTCCTATATCAACATGGACTAAATGGATTTACGCACGACTGAAGCAAATCGAAGTCAAACAGAAAAAACTAAACAAACAGCATTCTCAAATTCATGACTTATCTTTTCAAACTAGAAGTTCAGCAGCAGTACTCGAAAAAGGAAGAAGAAAGCTTACTCGAAACAAAAGAATAGTGAAACTGAAGCCTGCCAAGTTTCTATCAGATGCTTCAAAGAACTGTATAAGAAAAGGCTGTCTAAGAGAAGAAGGAACCCCATAAAAGATACAATTCGAACATGCGACAACATGGGCACCGAAGGAGTGGTCTCGATGTACTCGACTCTCTTCTGAGCCAACCAATGCAAAGCCTTAATCAACAACAATGCCGTGACCATCGCAAGAAATGTGACAGAGAAGTCTTGCCTAAAAATGGTGATTGCAAAGAGGATTTCCATGACTTCCCTCCACGATTGCTCGTTTAGCCTCTCAACCTCCGCCTCACGGAGGGAACCCAAGAAAATCTTCTTGGTTAATTGCCATAGAATACACATAAAGACCAAACCCATGTTGAGAAGAAGCACCAAGCTGATCTTGGAAGTGGAGAGATACACCATTGCCGGATAAAATTGACCCCTACTGTTAAATGCATGATATATAATAGCCAGAGTTGCGATGAAACTGAGACCAGCGTATGTTTTCAGCTTCATGATTTCTTCTCTGCATAAAGCCAATGTAATGATTTAATCAACATCTGAAAACCCAAGTTATCAATTGCCCGTGTAATTAATTTAATCTGCCCTACATATAATGCATTTGGGATGAAACAGAACAATCAAACATGAAAGCTATAAGGATTAAGAAATGGCACGTTGAAAATGAAACCCCAATCCAAGATAAGCCCTAAATTAGAATCAGATCAACGAAACTATAAAGAAATTGGATGAAAAAATAAAAGAAAACACGAAAATGGAATCGCAGAAGAAGAAAGAAGGTACCTGTTGAAATGGAAGGCTCTGAATTGAAAGGGTAAAACAATCGTTCTTCTAAGTTCTTCCTTTTCGCTCTTGCACAGAACTTCCAAGATTTTGTTTTACTATAAATATTAAATAAAATTTACGAGCAATGTTGAAACAAAATGATGTAACCCTATCCAATCATGTTTTGCCATCTGTCCTTTTTGGAGATTTTAATTTTTTTATTGCATCTAGTACTTTTTATCCTTCGTTAAAGAATAGTTTTGTGTCTGCATTAAAGAATTTTATTTATTTTCAAATCATTATTTTTAATCTTTATTAAAAGTATAATTTAAATTTTAACGTCCATCGTATTTTTCAATTCTTAAAGTCAATAATTTAGACATTTGAAATAAAATAATAAAAATAAAAAGCATAAATTTGAAGAATAAAAAGCATAAAAAAAAGTTAACCTTTATTTTTTATATTACTAAAATCATATAATATTAATTATTAAAATGATTATATATTCAAGCATAACTAACATAATATCTTCCCTCTCAAATCAATTAATCTCTATTTCATTTCTTTAATATATATTTTTACACAAAGAATTTGTTTTCATTCAACATATTTTTCTCATCTCTACTAAACAATAATAATAAAAAACACTTACATGTACTGTTAATGGACGTTAAAAATATTATATATAACCAAATCTATAATAAATAAATATCTTAGAATATGAAAAATACGTTGTAAAAAGTATAATAAATTAATATTTTTAGTGAAAAGACATATTTAAAGTTCTACTAAATTAAAGGTTATTTATGTCACTATTTTTTTTTTTCAAAATGCTGAAATTCGGTTTAAAATTAAAAATTGTTTAGAAAAACAAAACGTCAAAAACCTTTATAATCTTGCGATTAAGGAATGTTATAAAAATATCATTATTGAAAATAATTCTTAAAAATATTTTCATTCATTGTAGTTATTCTGCATACAATTATACAATCCCAACTTTGAGTTGGATTTTCATAATTCTCAAAATATCAACAATAATAAAAAATAGCGTTATATTATTACAAGTCAAACTATTCATAATAAATTAAATAAAAAAAAGTTATCCTATGTAGCATTATAAAAATCTGATTTCGTTTGGTAATAAATTTTAATTAAATGATCAAATAATAAAATACAATTTAAAAAGTTTTTTGAACTACTATTTATTTTTCCTTTTATCTAAATTCTAGATTATTTATAGCTTCTCTTTCTAAACCGTGATTTATATGTTATTTGTATTTGGTGTTACCAAACGCAGCCTTAGCAATTGTCCAAAAGGAGGAAGAAGAGCGACATGGCGTCGGTGGTGAAGAATGTTCTGAAATCGATCAGAGAAAAGGGTTTCGGTACTTTCCTCAGAGAGCTTAAGGATGAAGGCTACCTGTTTGTTCCTTTCTCTTTCGCTTTTAAATTTCCCCTAACATTGGATATTTTATCAATCTCATCGTTTTCTCACTTCCAATTTTGATCATATGGTTCCATATTTCTGTTATTCAACCGATTTTGTCCCCTTCTTATTAATTTGCGGTTGCCTTTTGATTTCTCTTTCTCTGGAAAGTGTAATTTAGGAGATGAAATGAAACTGAGATATGATTTAATAGCTTTTTGTTAATTTAGTGTTGCGATTGTCAAAGGAACTTTGTAGTGCATTTATGTTTTACACTGTTTAGGGTTCCTTTGATTCTGTGAACAATGTAGATGCCTTTGTGGTGTGCTGATATTTTTTCCGTTATGATTTGAATTTTCAGGAGATGCCTTCCGGATGGAAATCTCTTGTAAGTCAATTGCTTTTCTTGATATCTTTTCATTTTTCTTTCCAATTCCCACTCTCTATGAATGCCAAATTATGACTTCTCATTTGATGATTGGATGTCTTTCACTGTGTTTTCGGTCGCGGCCTTTCTTAATGCTTCATGAATATATAAAGTGTAGAAAGACGTAGTAGAGTACTGGGTGCAATTGAAGGAGCATTTCCTATCATTCAGGGTGGAGTATGAGAAGGACAAGCGTGTGTCAAAAAACATATACACATTAGCTATGTATCTTCAAATGTCCTTCTTAGAGATAAAAGGAGAAGAGATTTAGAACGGTTTCACTCTAGGTCGAGTTGGGTGGGATGTGTTGTTCATTGCAATTAGATTTAGATTTATTTTAATTGCATGTGGCTTCTTGTATGTCCTCTTTGTATTGGAACTTTTCACCATGAGATCTTAACTCCCTTGTGGTACTAATATTTTTCCTCTTCCAATCTAATTACGTTTTTAATTTTATGCAGGCAAACCAAGATCCACAATATTGGGGCAACGCTTGTTGGTGTTGATAAATTCGGTAACAAGTATTATGAGAAGCTTGGAGACACACAGTATGGTAAGTGTGTTTCTCATTCTACACGTTTATGAGGTTTATCCAGCAAATTAGACATGACT
>NC_028361.1:824601-1035057 GCF_000741045.1 Vigna radiata var. radiata | reverse complement strand
TAGAGTCCGATTACTATTCCTTCTTGTTTGTGTTGAAATAGAAATATTCTAAAAATCTCAATAAAATAATCTTTTTGAAACCCTTCCTGAAAAATCCCTTGATTTGCATCAAATGACATATTCTTGATATATAATGAAACTTTTCATCATAACTAATTTGTATTAGTATAACAAAAGTTATATATTTTTTAATTACGATAAAACTAGTATAATAACATGGATGATGTCAAGATTACAATTTATTAAAACAATTATATAATTATTATTTAAGAAAGTTGTTGGTAAATTTTCGTAATTTTTGTTGACGAAAATTATTTAATTTTCTTTTCAAACAAAGTTTATAATTTAACCAAATATTCTAAAGGAAAATTCTTTTTTATGATATTAAAATATTTATTATTGAATTGAATAATGTAATTATTAACTACTGAACCACTCAATATTAAATCATTAATTTTACTAATCTAAAACTTGAAATTAAAGTTCATGGTACGGTAGAATCCAAACTTTGGCACACAAATGTTATAATGCAAAACTTGAAATTAAAGTTCATTGTAGAATTCAAACTTTGACACAAATTATTTATGAATTTATTCTAGAGTGTTTCTTCATAATAGTAGAGGATTTGCTATTTTCTTCACGATTTCATATTTAACCAGGTTTTGTTCTCTTCAAAAGCACTTGACGATGATGCAGGGTTATACAAATTTTCTAATTTGATTTTGTGCTTGAAAATGTTTCTTCTATCATCTTATATTCAAGTTCAGAAGTTTGTCTACTTTATTTTTAAAGTTTAATGAACACTTAAACTTAGTTTAAAAACATGATTATGCATAATATTAATTTAAATTATTACTATATTAAAAAATATATTAATATTTCAAAAATATTTTCTAATGATATATCTTATCAAAAATATAAAAAGAAAAAAAAGTGAAAATATACAAAGTTTGAAAATTATATATATAAACTCTTATTTATTCATTTATATCAATAATTTATTTTTTAATTTTTCTTAAAAATTTAAAATTTTGGATAAAAAAGAAAACAGTTTCAGGAATATAGAAATTCAATTTTTTTTTAGAATCACTAAAAAACATTAGTACTTACATCATAATTTTCACAAAAAAAAAATCAGAAGGATAATTAAAATAATATGAAATATAAAAAAAATAATAAAAATGCACGAGTCTTTCTATTAAATTGATTATGTGTTATTTAATTTATCTAAAAGTAACAGGAAAAAAGAAATTATTCTTTATCGAAAAGTAATATTTTTGTTCCCAATATACATCTCCTTATATATGATTTGATCATTTATTAGTGTTTGATGAACATTGTCATGAAAATTTTGTGACTCAACCCTACACTAAAGTTTCTTGCTGAGAACAAAAACATGTTTCATTCATTTACACAAATAAGTTGTGAAGTTTTATTTATTAAAATTTGATTTAAGTAAATTTTGTTATTCAAAAATTATTAATGAAAAAGATGAAACACCTAAAGTAAAATTATGATTGTATATTTAGAATTACATGTGAATTAATTGATTATAGTATTAGTTATTTATATTTATGTAATAATAACTTGATCGTAATATATTTATCTTGATCGCTTCTCTTTAATTTATTTATAAGTATAAGTTTTGATATTAAATTGAACATTAGTTTTTATACCACATACTTAATATATATCTTTTAGAATATTTTATTGATATTTTGTAAAAACCTAGAAAATTTTTAGCCATTATTTTAGTGCAATTATAATTTTGATTAATTCTAACTTAATAAACAATTTAATTCATATTTTAATTTCTAGTTGGAGAGGAGATTGATGATTGTTCTTTGAATTCTTGTCACTGAACTAAGATTTTGTTGGGTTGAGACTTGGTTCATGATACTTACTTCATAATATTAGAACTATGTTGTTTTTTACTTAAATATTAATAAAAAAAGTATAAAATACTTAAAAAATAATTATTACTAAATTTAATGAATTTTTAAGTTACTTTAATAACCTAAAATTTATTTTACTCATCCATTTTAAAATAATTTGATTTTTTTATATTAAATTATGAATGATAATGATGTAAGATTATCATTATTCAATATATAGTTTAAACTACCAATTGATTGTTGTAAATTTGGAATAAAATAATATAAGGTTGTAAATTAAAACGTGATAATAAAAAAACATAACATAAAAATTAAGATCCATGTAAAATTTAGTTGGTTAATTTAATTATCCAATATTGTAAACTACAGTGCTTTAATTGTTAAACAGTAATATCATACATTAAATACTATTTTGTTGAAATTAATATTTTTAAACAATAATGTAGAAAAAGTCGTGTAGTTTTTTTTTTATTAAATTTCATAATTGACATGAAAAGATATTTAAAAAAAAAAATAGACCAGATTTCTATAAGTTAGAAGAGGAAATCTCACTAAAATTTGATATCCGAGTAATATACATTTGATATCAGAGTTTCATTCATGAGCTGAAATTGTAATGCTTTAGAAACATTTATTTTCATCGGTAAAACAAAGCTCTCTTCTGGGATAAAAGTCCTGCTTTAATAGGAAAACAATATACCTCACATTGATGAGACATCCCCACTTTAAAGGGGAAACAATATGCCTCAATAAATCCAAACTTTCTGATCAAAAGATGTTTGTTCAAAGCTAATATAAGCGTCCAATCCACAAAAGAAGAAAAAAAAGCCAAAACAAATCATTTTTAAGGGCACTAAGCATTTACAAGATTAGTATCAATAGCAAATTTCACATTAGAGTCATGCTGTGATTTCTGTGTTCTCTTCTTCCTATATCTACATTTGACAGTCCTCTTCTGGCATCAAACAGAAATAAACAGCCAACTTACGCTTTTCCATCTTGAATCTCCTCAGTATAAGCACGACCAGATTCAGATGAGGAAATGACACTCTTGCCTCTGCTATCTGATGACGATGTGCCCTCATCTACACTTCTGTCAGACCTTGTCTTCTGCAGAATCTCGAGCTGATTTTGCAGAATCTGTGGGGGTGACGGGGGGATTTGTGTTACAACTATTAATTTCATCTTTCATTAAAATAATGAAAACATAATCTTTATTAAACAATTTAATTACACGGTGATCGAAACCATACACTGACCACATTAATGCAATGCAAACTATTCGTTACTCTCAGTACTTACAAGAACCTAATTTTGGTGAAACTTATTTTTAAAACAATAATATCAGTAAATGCCCCTTTTTGGTGGAGCAGAATCTAGTATGCATGCGGGACAAGGGACTATTCATTTGGTGCTCACCATAACTGTCAAACGTCACCTTTCTTATTTAGGTAAACCCATGACATACCACTTAATGTCCTGGTAAAGAGAAAAGAGAACACATAATACCTGAATCTGGCATTGAAGGAGTTTTCTATATGCTTCCAGATGGGAGCTTGGGATATTTGGATCATTTTCAAACCCCTTTCCATAATTGACAAGGGCTGCATATGGTTGGGAAGGTAGAAGATGGAAGTGTTGCATTGGAGGATAAGATTCATTTGTTGGTGCACCAGTGGTAAGAAACCAACTTTGTGTTTGTTCGCGGGAAGTCTGCCCTCCACTACTGTCTTTATTAGTAGATTCAGCCACCGGAGGATGGAGAGTGTACCCAGGAGAACTGTCAGTTTAAGAACAGGCCTTATCAATTAAACATTTTTAGATTAGTTCAACATTATCAATTTTTAATGAGATCACAAAATTGGTACTTTGTCTTGTTAATCAGTCATCTTATAGCAAACGAACGAGGAACAATAATCAGTAATAAATGTGATACAACAAACTTCATTGAGGACAATATGATTATTAAACAAATCAGATTTGGAAATACAATTTCTTATGCCAGTGAAGCACTATATTCAAACACATTTAGACAATAATTGTACAGATCACACTTCTATATCAAAGCATAAACTCAATTTTAAGAGTCTACATTTTCCAAAATCAGACCAATATTCAATTGGATTCACGCACAAACCAAGCTATTAAGGGCGTGATTGACTATCATTCTTGAAATAGTTTTGTTTTCAAGATGTGGGTGACTATTTTTTATCCAATTATTTCGTAAACATGTTCTCCATGGTCTGTTTTTTAGGGCATAAAATTAAAAACTCATCTTAGTTATTTTCATTTTCTTGTTTTCTTCAACTGATTTTCACGAATTCTCTGCTCTCACTTCAAACTAGTCACTTTGGGAATAACATGGAATTTTGAAAGTCAGAATTCGTATTTCATACTCAAACCGTAGCTTTGTCAAAGCAGAACAAAGTGGTCCATGTCCCAGTCTCTCATTCAAAGAACAGAAAAATAACAACCATTTTTCCCCTACTATTGGGGTCAATTAAATGAAAAAAAGCGGCACCATTATCATGCCATGTCAAACTAAAAATTCAGAGCAGCCATTTAGGTCAATGCAAGGAATGGCTTACCCAAAAGATTTCAGGCTTTAAAACCCCGCATTCCTTCTAAGTGGAATTAATTCACCTTACAACTTAATATACAATTTTTAGTCCCTAAAAGTGACAATTGGTTTTCATGAGATGTTTTGAAGTGTGGAGGAGAATGCAACACACTGGTTAAATTCTTATGTTAAAAAACTAAAGAATTGAATTGGGGGAGATTTCGAAAATAAAGTTTAGAAATGTACATCACCATACCAAACAAATTTTGAAGATTATATTCAATATTTTGAGGCATCAGTGTTAAAAGCCTCGTCACCTACTGGGGAGCAACCAATAGGATAGTTTTTGAGTATTTTGTAAGATGTGAAGTACACTGTTAGAACTCACAATCCCAAAGAGGATATTTGGTGCAATAGATTTGGAAAGGGGTGTCAAAGAGGAGTTAACGACAGAGGGATTTGTGGTTTTTCACCCCCAACGTATTGGTGTGGTTCAACAAAACTATTGAAGGCCATGGTTCTGCTAGAAGTAACACTCTCAGTATTGGTTGAAATTAAGATTTGGGAGTCCCACATCTTATTTGATGAACCCCACCCATAACTTGGTAGATCCGAAAATTTTAGAGTTTTAGAGTGTTGCTAGAACCCCTCATAATATTAATAACAAGCAAAATACACAGCACAAATGACTTATTGCCTAATTGTCCAAGCAGAAATGCCATACCATACAAAAGAATTTGCGGAAGGGTACACATAAGACTTCTCATATATGGAAGCAGCAGCAGCAGCAGCTTGGAGTCTAGCTTGATGTCTACTCAAATTATCCGTAGCCTCATTTTGAGCTGTGCTTTCACCGCCTGTCCCAGCTCCTATTCAAGGTGAAAAAAAAAACAACATTAAATAATACACAAACACACATGCAGAGTCACAATGTTTACAATTACAGGTGCTACTATGCTTATTTAATTTTACAGATATTACATTCAAAATATTTTAAGAGAAAAAATTATAAAGAATGCAATGAAGATGAAAATTTTTACACCATGTCACTATCATCCAATCACAAACCACATGTTTGATACAATTTTTGACTTTGATAATAACTACTTTAAAAGTCAAACTAAATATGAGTTCTAATTGGTTGACAGACAGTGTACACCATGACACTAATTTTAAATGGTCTAAATTGTATTGGGCTCAGGCAGGCAACATAATCACACAAAATTAAAAGAAAACAGGGTTTTAAAAGTTAACTACTACGAGTAAAAATATATAATAGGATCTTTAGGAGCTTCATACGAAACATTAATGAGGAAGTCTTCACAGGTGAAAAAAAAGAAATTACACATTACAAAAGTAAACGATAAAATTAAAATGATTGTAAAAACTATGTTGGAGGGTGCAGATAGAAAAAGTATGCTTCCAACTCTAGTTTTCCATTTTGGGTTCCAAACACACTGCACCTCTGGAAATAAGATCAGTTCTTTTCTGAGATCAAGTACATCACTAAAATGTTTAACAATAGTGAGTGATTATCATATGATTACCTTGCCGTTGGCCATCAGCCTGTGATCCTTGTGGCCCTACAGCTCCAGTTGTTCCATTTTCTGGTGGTACAACCAAGGCTCTGCAGGTGGGGCATGTATGCTGCCGCTCCAGCCATGATCGGAGACAGTGAACATGAAAAAGATGTCCACATATAAGTTTCTTGGCTGTAGTCATCTCTTCACGACAGATAATGCAGGTTGCATCACTTCTGCATAGCCATTTAAATTATTATATTTAATATGCATAAATATTAAATTAATAAGAGAGATGTCACAAGTTATAACTCACGCAGTAAGCTCCTCAGGAGTTGCATCTGGAAATCGATCATTCATATTTGAAGTGATTTTACGATAACGTATGTAATCTGCAACACGGACTTTGAAGTTCCTAAACGTCTCATACAGCTCCCGTATAAGGTGCAAGGGAATACCATAGTTTCTAATAGATCAACAAAAAGTTAGTACAGAGAAAATATAACCAGTGAAAGTTAATTGGATAATCTAACCAAAATAGTATGACCAGGAAAAGCAAATAAATCAAATGTATACATGTTAATGAAACAAAAACTATTAGTATCATTGTCAATTGTGATTGAATCTGTTTCTAAGTGCAGTCCAATGGCTAAATGCTCGTGCCAATGAGAGGCATACAAATACACAGACTTGTGTAGTGCATGCATACGAAGACTGCTATAAATAAATGTATAAAAGAGTTGATTGACCACTTACACAAAAATTACAAGAAAGAAGCACATATACATAGACAAGTGAAGCAAGTCCCTAATGAGTTCCAGGTAAAATGTGAAGACTGGTTTCTTTTCCCATTGTCCCTCCATAAGCATGTCACTAACATAAAAAATATATTTTACAAAAATTGACACGGTGGTGGTTGCCAGTATCATGTACCTGAGATAGAAACAAATAATCTGTCAGATAGGCACCCAAATTTTTACCATTTTAAAAGAATTATATATATGCCTGTCACCAATCCTTAGTTATCTTTGTCAAACAAGAAATTTGATTATTAAAAATTAAACCAAAATGTGAACTTTCCTATATCAACATGGACTAAATGGATTTACGCACGACTGAAGCAAATCGAAGTCAAACAGAAAAAACTAAACAAACAGCATTCTCAAATTCATGACTTATCTTTTCAAACTAGAAGTTCAGCAGCAGTACTCGAAAAAGGAAGAAGAAAGCTTACTCGAAACAAAAGAATAGTGAAACTGAAGCCTGCCAAGTTTCTATCAGATGCTTCAAAGAACTGTATAAGAAAAGGCTGTCTAAGAGAAGAAGGAACCCCATAAAAGATACAATTCGAACATGCGACAACATGGGCACCGAAGGAGTGGTCTCGATGTACTCGACTCTCTTCTGAGCCAACCAATGCAAAGCCTTAATCAACAACAATGCCGTGACCATCGCAAGAAATGTGACAGAGAAGTCTTGCCTAAAAATGGTGATTGCAAAGAGGATTTCCATGACTTCCCTCCACGATTGCTCGTTTAGCCTCTCAACCTCCGCCTCACGGAGGGAACCCAAGAAAATCTTCTTGGTTAATTGCCATAGAATACACATAAAGACCAAACCCATGTTGAGAAGAAGCACCAAGCTGATCTTGGAAGTGGAGAGATACACCATTGCCGGATAAAATTGACCCCTACTGTTAAATGCATGATATATAATAGCCAGAGTTGCGATGAAACTGAGACCAGCGTATGTTTTCAGCTTCATGATTTCTTCTCTGCATAAAGCCAATGTAATGATTTAATCAACATCTGAAAACCCAAGTTATCAATTGCCCGTGTAATTAATTTAATCTGCCCTACATATAATGCATTTGGGATGAAACAGAACAATCAAACATGAAAGCTATAAGGATTAAGAAATGGCACGTTGAAAATGAAACCCCAATCCAAGATAAGCCCTAAATTAGAATCAGATCAACGAAACTATAAAGAAATTGGATGAAAAAATAAAAGAAAACACGAAAATGGAATCGCAGAAGAAGAAAGAAGGTACCTGTTGAAATGGAAGGCTCTGAATTGAAAGGGTAAAACAATCGTTCTTCTAAGTTCTTCCTTTTCGCTCTTGCACAGAACTTCCAAGATTTTGTTTTACTATAAATATTAAATAAAATTTACGAGCAATGTTGAAACAAAATGATGTAACCCTATCCAATCATGTTTTGCCATCTGTCCTTTTTGGAGATTTTAATTTTTTTATTGCATCTAGTACTTTTTATCCTTCGTTAAAGAATAGTTTTGTGTCTGCATTAAAGAATTTTATTTATTTTCAAATCATTATTTTTAATCTTTATTAAAAGTATAATTTAAATTTTAACGTCCATCGTATTTTTCAATTCTTAAAGTCAATAATTTAGACATTTGAAATAAAATAATAAAAATAAAAAGCATAAATTTGAAGAATAAAAAGCATAAAAAAAAGTTAACCTTTATTTTTTATATTACTAAAATCATATAATATTAATTATTAAAATGATTATATATTCAAGCATAACTAACATAATATCTTCCCTCTCAAATCAATTAATCTCTATTTCATTTCTTTAATATATATTTTTACACAAAGAATTTGTTTTCATTCAACATATTTTTCTCATCTCTACTAAACAATAATAATAAAAAACACTTACATGTACTGTTAATGGACGTTAAAAATATTATATATAACCAAATCTATAATAAATAAATATCTTAGAATATGAAAAATACGTTGTAAAAAGTATAATAAATTAATATTTTTAGTGAAAAGACATATTTAAAGTTCTACTAAATTAAAGGTTATTTATGTCACTATTTTTTTTTTTCAAAATGCTGAAATTCGGTTTAAAATTAAAAATTGTTTAGAAAAACAAAACGTCAAAAACCTTTATAATCTTGCGATTAAGGAATGTTATAAAAATATCATTATTGAAAATAATTCTTAAAAATATTTTCATTCATTGTAGTTATTCTGCATACAATTATACAATCCCAACTTTGAGTTGGATTTTCATAATTCTCAAAATATCAACAATAATAAAAAATAGCGTTATATTATTACAAGTCAAACTATTCATAATAAATTAAATAAAAAAAAGTTATCCTATGTAGCATTATAAAAATCTGATTTCGTTTGGTAATAAATTTTAATTAAATGATCAAATAATAAAATACAATTTAAAAAGTTTTTTGAACTACTATTTATTTTTCCTTTTATCTAAATTCTAGATTATTTATAGCTTCTCTTTCTAAACCGTGATTTATATGTTATTTGTATTTGGTGTTACCAAACGCAGCCTTAGCAATTGTCCAAAAGGAGGAAGAAGAGCGACATGGCGTCGGTGGTGAAGAATGTTCTGAAATCGATCAGAGAAAAGGGTTTCGGTACTTTCCTCAGAGAGCTTAAGGATGAAGGCTACCTGTTTGTTCCTTTCTCTTTCGCTTTTAAATTTCCCCTAACATTGGATATTTTATCAATCTCATCGTTTTCTCACTTCCAATTTTGATCATATGGTTCCATATTTCTGTTATTCAACCGATTTTGTCCCCTTCTTATTAATTTGCGGTTGCCTTTTGATTTCTCTTTCTCTGGAAAGTGTAATTTAGGAGATGAAATGAAACTGAGATATGATTTAATAGCTTTTTGTTAATTTAGTGTTGCGATTGTCAAAGGAACTTTGTAGTGCATTTATGTTTTACACTGTTTAGGGTTCCTTTGATTCTGTGAACAATGTAGATGCCTTTGTGGTGTGCTGATATTTTTTCCGTTATGATTTGAATTTTCAGGAGATGCCTTCCGGATGGAAATCTCTTGTAAGTCAATTGCTTTTCTTGATATCTTTTCATTTTTCTTTCCAATTCCCACTCTCTATGAATGCCAAATTATGACTTCTCATTTGATGATTGGATGTCTTTCACTGTGTTTTCGGTCGCGGCCTTTCTTAATGCTTCATGAATATATAAAGTGTAGAAAGACGTAGTAGAGTACTGGGTGCAATTGAAGGAGCATTTCCTATCATTCAGGGTGGAGTATGAGAAGGACAAGCGTGTGTCAAAAAACATATACACATTAGCTATGTATCTTCAAATGTCCTTCTTAGAGATAAAAGGAGAAGAGATTTAGAACGGTTTCACTCTAGGTCGAGTTGGGTGGGATGTGTTGTTCATTGCAATTAGATTTAGATTTATTTTAATTGCATGTGGCTTCTTGTATGTCCTCTTTGTATTGGAACTTTTCACCATGAGATCTTAACTCCCTTGTGGTACTAATATTTTTCCTCTTCCAATCTAATTACGTTTTTAATTTTATGCAGGCAAACCAAGATCCACAATATTGGGGCAACGCTTGTTGGTGTTGATAAATTCGGTAACAAGTATTATGAGAAGCTTGGAGACACACAGTATGGTAAGTGTGTTTCTCATTCTACACGTTTATGAGGTTTATCCAGCAAATTAGACATGACTAAAACCAGCAAATATAACCTATCCACATGGAAATCTAGCATTAACATCAATCAAGCATTCCAATTATTGCACATGAATACCTCACTATTGATATATTTAACAGGAAATTGATAATGTGAAATGTTTTGGCTTTTCAAATGCTTCTGATAGGCCTCTTATAATTTATAAGAGGATAACTAGAAATTAGGTTCTGAATTAGGATTGAATTGTTCTAGCTGTTATTAAACAGTTAGCTGTTTTTATTCAGTTGTAGCAGTTCTTTTCATGGGCAAGCATAACTACCTCTAAGTGGTTATTGATCAGGGGAGAAAAAAAAGAGGATAGGGGGAAAAGCGAGAGAGGAGGGAAGATAGAAGATGGTTAGGCAGGGAGAGGCCAAGCTCTCAACAAATCTTGGAATGGGACCTTTGTACTCATTTAATTTCACTATGTTCTAGTGTAGTTGGTAACTAAGTATCACTTTCGTTGAATAAAGTTCAGTTCAGCTTTTTATACTAGTTGGTTTCTATTAGCTTCCTCACAACAGTTGCTTAAGGGTAGAATACTATGATGTGAATGTATTTGCTTAAGGGTAAAAAGCTAAATCTAATATTTCTTACTTTTATTTGTTTGAGTGTATTTTCTGCACTGATGGTGAACGTTCATTGTGCTTTTGAATTTTATATTTATTGATTGATACTTATGAGCTATCTGTTATCATTGTTGATGCCAATTTTGTTAATGTTGTGTTATTTTAATCTTCTGACGCTTCGTATTTTTTTGTCTTTTAATTAATGATTTACTGTATGCTATGTTATTATATAAACTTGCATGTGAGTTAAGATTCAAACTTTGATTTTCAGTAATGTGATTGGATAGGAAATTTTAAGAAGGGAATGCCAGATTTAAAGGGGCAATTAAGTTTTTTACCCCGAAGTCCTCATTTGGTTTGGGTATTTAGTTTGAAGGTTTTAGCAAAGTTTTTCATTCTTTAAAATGAGGAATTTGAAATTTTAGGTTGTGACGATAGATGGAATGCTGATCACCAAAAAAAAAAGTCGATAGATGGAATTTTAAAATTCCTTAGATCTCTGTCTCTATTCTGTTATGAAGTACCTAGTGCTAGCTTGTAATCCGTTTCTGCTTCTGTAAACACAACACT
The DNA here is from genome assembly GCF_000741045.1 of Vigna radiata var. radiata. NCBI lineage: Eukaryota > Viridiplantae > Streptophyta > Magnoliopsida > Fabales > Fabaceae > Vigna > Vigna radiata. The sequence continues at coordinate 1,023,442 of NC_028361.1, read as the reverse complement.
TATTTTCGAGAGAAATGATCAGCCTTCTGCATTCTTGTTTATCCTTTCTACAATCACTCAGTTGTCAACGTTCCGCTGGTTTTTCTTCATCCTTGCATTTGATATCTTTCGGAGCCTCTTTCAAAGCATCTTTCTGTAATTATTTTTCATCCAATAGATTGTTTTTCTGGATTTGGGTGAAGTGGATGGATGATTCAAGGACAATGTCCGTAGTGTTTAGGTAAAAGTCAGCTATATCTTGCAGCAAATGGGGGATTATTGCCTTTTAAATTTGGAAATGCTTTCTTTTTACCCACATTTTAAATTATTATAAATTTGGAAATTCTTTATCCAAGCATGAGGTAAAGTCCATGTTTGACATAATATCAAGTTTGTTAATGTCAAGTTTTTTCTTACTATTTGGCAGGAAGACACAGGTGGGTTGAATATGCAGAGAAAAGTAGGTATAATGCCTCCCAGGTTCCGCCTGAATGGCATGGCTGGCTCCACTTCATAACTGATCACACAGGAGATGAGGTAATTCTTGTCTTTTCCTATTTCCTTGTTTTGTGAATGCCACACGGTGAGAAAATCTGAGGCCCCATGAAAATTATTGAGGTAGTGATAATAATAATAATAATTGTTGCAGCTTCTTCTACTGAAACCGAAAAGGTATGGTGTTGAACACAAAGAAAATTTGTCTGGAGAAGGTGAACAGTATATCTATCATTCGAAAGGACATGCCCTTAATCCAGGGCAGAGAGACTGGACCAGGTACCAACCATGGGAGTCCAAGGCCTGAACCGTCAATATGGGGCAGCTCAGTTGCAGATGTCCCGGATGTTTGTTTTTCTAATCCTCAAGAATTTTTTTGCCTTCAGTTAATGAGGTGAAAAGCTGCTTTTTCCGTTTTATCAATTATCAATAAAACGAATTATTAGTGGTGAAAACAAACAAATTCGCATTGAACTTTAAAATCTTTTAGCATAATGTGTGCGATCTTGTTAAAAAAGGATCTGTTCTTATTTGTAACGATATTTTGCCTAGTCTATTATTTGTACGTGTATTATTTTAATTAACCCGTCTGATCCAGAGTTTGTAGTTATTAAACCAAACACCTTATTGGGAAACTATAAACACAGTTCTATATCTGAAGGATAATTATCGGCTAATTTATCTCAGTAAAATTATATTTTCAAAATATTTGATCTATCACGTAAATACATCATAATATTGTGGGTCAAGTGATTAAATATTTCATTATTTAAAGTTATGTAATCTTAAATTCTGGTGCATCTTGGCTCCAAGTCCAAGGACCTCTTTGCACAAACAACTCGTGACTTATCTTATTCTGCATTGTATAATTTTTACACTTTCGTATAATTATGTTTTCTTATATATATATATTGATCTCTATTTTTTACTATAAAAATCCAGTTCAAAATTAAAAGAGTATAAAGAAATGCGATATAAAATTAAAATGCAGTAATTTTTAATTAAATTTTTATAATAACTGAAACGTACTCTACTGACAATGAAATTAAATCGAAGTCATTTAAATTATTAATTTAAAATATGTGAAGAAATAAGCTTAATATATTTTAAACTAATAAATAAGAATGATTTTTACTGATATATATACTAATATTTTAATATATAAAATTGACTTAACCTGAATGGAGAAAACACTTAGCAATCGTTTTTTAAGGGTCCCCATAAATATTGCTCTTCAATGTAAAAATGGTGACGCACAAAATGCTTAATAGACATTGCAAATATGTGTCGCTTCATTTGATATTACTGTGTACATATAAAGTATTCGAATCTTTGCATTTAACAATAAATGAAGGAAAAAACATATTAATATTAAAGAAGATTTGAACTTAACAATAAGGGAAAAACGTATTAATATCAAAGAAATTTTACTGTGTTAAATTGTATTTGTTATTGGATAGGTAACTGATTACCACGCAAGAGACTTCACTCTCTGTCTCCCTTCCTTTATTTCTTCAAAACTAAACAAGCCGCCAAAACAAGATGTCAGAAGGCCAAATTTAACAAATTGCTTGGATATTATTTGAATGGTGCTAAATGACAATTTAACACATAAAAAGTTCACAAAACGAAGTTGAGAGATAAATTGTCAAACCTTCACTGTCATTTTTCATTCTACGATCACTGTACAATTCACCACTTCTCAGGTTAATAAATTGTATCGTTATACACACAAATTGTTATATCGCACCAAATTGAATGCAGTAGACTGAATAATCTATATCTGTCATCCTAATGAATGATGAATTAGTTGTTTCTGTAACTACTATATACCAATTCTTAGAGTTACCGGCAAAACATAACAAAATTAAGCTGTTACGAGTTCGCTAAAAAATAGGCATAGAAGTGTATTCATCAGCAGCAACAAAATCAGCGTAAAGAATATGCAACTGATACATTAATATTATGATTTTGCGTTTAAAAAGATACACCTTGAAATACAACTTAGGATATTGTCTTCAATCTTCGCATACTTCGTCATTATCTCCTATACATACCTGAATGTTGAAGTGTTCTACAATACTCTAATATGGTTGGGGAGTTCTTTACCTGTTCCCAGATCTTGGCAGAGTTCTTTAACCATTCCCGCTCTGAGACTGGTCTCGTGAAAGATGGTGACTTCATGGATAAAATCTGACATGGGAAAACATATCTCGTCTCTTAAATTTTGTTTATTATTAAAACTAAAGGGTCTACAAGAAAGGAAGAAATATTACAGCATCAACTAGCAAAAGTAAAGAAACTTGACAAATCCTGTACTGTATGCTATATATATACATACATATATATATATATATATATATATACATACATATATATATATATATACACATACATATATATATATATATATATATATATATAGAGAGAGAGAGAGAGAGAGAGAGAGAGAGAGAGATAGATAGATAGAGAGAGAGAGAGAAAAAGAAAGAACCTGATCACGCAATTTCCATAGGGCAGAAACGTAACTTTCATGTTGAGCTCTTGGATTTTCATCTTTCTTCTTTAGAGGGATCGTATACAACTTTATTAAGTTAGATTCCATTTGACTGCCACGAACTGTAGAAGATAAAGCATGCTCTTCAGGTTTGTTTCCAACGTGTTGTCTCACAAAAGAAGATGGTCTGAAATATTGCATGAGTGCCTTTTTCAACTGCACAAAATTATTAGGAGAAAAATCTTGATCCTGCAACCTATAAAAATAAAAAATAAAAGACCGATGAGTGCTTCACTAGCAGCAAACTGTTCCAATAAAGGAAAGGAAGTGGATACAAGAAATAACTGTGACAAACGCACCCTAAAATTACATTTTTGTAGATGGAGAATATATTTAGGTCAGCCAAATTTTCTTATATTTTCAAACAGTCAGTGACACATGCAGTAGAAGACATAGAGATTAACTTTAAAGGATACTTGAAGAAATGTAGAAGAAGAAAAAATAAAACTCTAGCCAAGATCAAATATGGCTAGTAGCAAGACTAATCAAGTCAAACAAGTCAACCATTCATCAATTCTCATTCACCAGTTCCCTCTAGGTCTAGGCTTGGCTTGTCTTTTTCAGGAACCCTCCTTTGTTTATGATGATTTTAGACTTCATTATTGTGGCTGCATACAGTAACTATAGGATTCATTAATTCTAATAATATCCTGCCAATATGTTGAGGCAGAATGATGTTTCTTACTTCGTGTGTACAAACACAGGGGTGGCCACGTATTCTTCATGTTCAAGATGTCTATCTTTCTCAAGCACTGAATTAGAGCTTTGTGATAGGGATGATGCCATCAAGGACGGGTCTGAAATTCCATGCTTCAACAAATCAATCTACACTATTCAAATACCGCATGATCAGTTTTCAATATATCAGTAGTCTTTAGAGTGTAAATTACCAAAACTAAAAAGTGTCTGCACGTGATGTTCAAAGACTTTCAAATAAAAATAAACAAGGAAGCCTAAAAAAAATTTGTTCAATTTGTACAAATAGGATTTTACAAGAATATGATATTTCGCTTTATCAATCAATAACATCACGTACTTGTCCTTATAATTGTCTGTAATCTTAAATCTACAAAAACACAAATCTGACTAGAGATTAATCAAGTCACATGTTTGAAAAGCATAAAAAATTTGAGAGTTCTAGTCATTTTGTTAGCAGCAGCAAATAATAGCCAATTGCTTCCACAACACAAAATACTTACAACACACTATGTGATTGCAACTATTCACCAAAATGATCATTTTAAACATAATGGATGATATAAAGCAACTTGATTTTATATAGTGTAGGCTAGACAGTGAATATTAGACATTGATCTAGCAGCTGGATTCTTATAGCATAAAACTGAGCTAAGAAAAAAGAAGAAGCCACGCATTCGTGTAAGTAACAATAATGGATGGAATCAACAGTCAATTCAGTTATTGAACGGGACATGAAGCATCTTCAAATACAACACACATACCGTCAACATCAATTGCCACATGCTATCATCACGAACTCCCTCTGACACCACCAGCACAATATGACATATGGATGCTAGAAGAACAGCAAGCTAAAAAGATTCCTTGCAGCAACCCAACAAACTCAAGAAGATATAGGAACAGTTCAAGGAAACACCAACCACTATTAAGCTAGGAATAAATAGTATTTGTCCCGAGAATGTATTCTCTAATTGGAAGTTACTATTACCTGAATACCCATAAGTTCATGAGCCAATTCAGCCGGCATGGTTTCTCCACCTAGCACTGAAATTGTTGAAGAGCCATCTGGTCTCATCATCTCAGCTAAAACAGAAGCACTGAATACAGGCTACAGGTGAAAAATAAGAAAAAAAAAATCAATCCCACAAAAATTAAGGGAAAAAAAGGGGAACAGTGAAAGCAATAGAAGAGAAACAAAGCCATAAATGAAAAATGAAGCACACCAATGAATGAGTACAATAAAACATAAAAAAAGGAAACAAAATTGAAGATATTATGGACAGTAGTACCTGGGTATCGAGAAGAATAATGCGTTCAGTTGAAATCCTTGGTTCAACACCCGTGGAACAATGCCTTGCCATAGCTCTAGTTTCTTCAGACTGTAAGGCAAAAGGTGGTAGCATCCCTGCAGGCTTATAGATAAAAAGTTAAAATAAAAAGAAAAAAAAACATAGTAAAGAAACTAAGCTTTCTGTTCATTGTAAAATGAAGTTAACCTATTAGTTAAAATCATTTATGCCCTCAATTTTGTAAATTGTAGAAATTCTTCCGTATTAACTACACCTGAAACTAAGGTCTATGTGCTGTTTCAACTTACAGAAGAAGTTTGAAGTAATTTACTTTCTCATTTTCTTCATTTATGAGTGCTGATGAAAATCATCCTAAGAGGACGTAAATTACATAGTGCGAATAAACTGACCAGGGGAACTTGAATCAAAACCATAAAGTTCATTCATAATAGTGGACTTTCCCACTCCAGGTGGCCCAATCACTCCAATCACAGTAAAGTCCGTATTCTCAGTCAAAAACTGCAACATTTTCAAAATCCAACGGCAATCAGGGTCAGTCTACTTCAGGTACCCATAAACGTCTAACCTAATTGTAAACATTTTTGCGGTAAAAAGAAAAACAGAGAGGTAAAGAGAGATTTAGGTTAGTACTGGGAGAAAGCGATCGATATGGAAATCCCAGGAATCGGAGAGAAGGTTGAGGGACGCGACGGAAGGGAGACGAGAACGGTGCTGAACGGAATCGTCGTCTCCGGCGCCTCCACGGCCAAATTTACCGGCAACGGGAGCTCCGGTAACGATTCCCGGCTTTGCTAGAAGGATTTTTGGAGAAGGAAAAGGTTCAGAACCCGCCATTGTTTGGTTTGGGCGAGTGAGCGTGAAATTCGAAATCGAGTCATTTTAATCGAATCATAGTGGGCTATTTTGCAAACTTCTCTACACATTTTTTTTACGATTTTTGACAAAAACGTTTTTATATGAAATTAATTTATTTTTGTGTATCTTCATGAGAATTTATCGAGATAAATAATAAAAATTAGTTTTCATCTGTTTGACTTATCTTAATATATATTCCAACTAAAACTTTTATTAAATACCTGTCTATGACATTCTTTTTTCCCAAATTTCTGGCTCTACAACTCTGATTCATTAATTTGTTACGCATGAACATAAAAACAAAATCATATTTTTTTATATTCTGTGTAAAACTAAATAACACAAGAGTGATATATATTTTTGTTGGGCCTGATAACGATAGCAGGGTATTACTTCCTGCACCTCTCAATTTTCTTCCTGCACTTCTATCAAAGCTTCTGAAATATTTTTTGAAAATAGTAGCGACTGAGTGTTCTATAAAAAGTGAGTGATTTAATAAAATAAAAAGATTTTTTTTTCTGTAACGGATTTTAATTATTAAAAGAAAAAAACTTCAATGAATTTCAAAATTTATCATAAAGTTTTCAAAAGTTTCAATAAATTTTAAATTCTATTTGAAAAGCTTTTTAAAAACTTCAACTAATTTTGAGATATGGTAAAAAACTTAAACGAATTTTAAAATTTATCAAAACTTTTAACGAATTTCAAAATATAATGGAGACCTGCAAATTGAAATATAGATTTTATGCACCTGTTTTCCATAAAGAGAAATTGGAGATATATGAAGAAGGTATGGGAAAAAACGTCCTATCAAATTTCTTCCGGCATCCCATCAAAGCTTAGCATTTTTTTTTTCCAAAATAAGAATGATAGAGTTGTCATAACGGGTAATTCAGTCCAATTTGGTCTAATCCATCACGGATTAGTTATTTAGTGAGTCAATCTAATTCAACTTGTTTATTAGTGAACCAAAAAAATTTGAACTCAGTCCAACCCACCACAAGTTAATGGATAAACAGGTTAGTTCACTCCTTCACTTAAATACAATTTTTATTTTAATAAAAAAAAAATTATAAACTTTCTATAATTTAAATCTAAACAAATTTCACTTCTAAATTTCACTACCAACACGAGAGTTTAATTAATTTTGAAAATAAAAAACTTAAATAATTATTTCAAGCAAAAAAAAATAATAAATATTTTTTAAAAAAATTAAAATTAAATTTGAATAAAATAAAATTAGGTAGGTGAATTGATGAGTCAACCTGATCCATCACAAATTCAATCTGCATGAACCGAATTTAAATAAGTCTCGACTTGTATAAAAAAATTATAATTTTTTCACATTTTATCTAGTGACCCTTAGATCAGGTTGACCTCCGAGTTATAACTTATTGTGAGTGAGTGTCTTTCTGAAAAATAAAATCAGGAATGATGAGGTACAGAAAGAAATTTAATGCGAGTGCCGGAAGTAACATCCTCCACAAAATTATAGTATCGTAACCATCAAGAAACATTTGCCTAGAAAGAGAAAGGAGTTAGGTGGGACAATGTACGATATCTTACCTGTTAGTTTCTTCCTTTTGACAACACAAAAACCATTATTTATAGTTAACCGATAAGCATAATGGCAGTGTCATACCCAATCTTAGAGATTGATTCTCCACTTATCCAAGAACAAATAACACAATATAAAAGGAATTAATGAACTAGAACGTTGATTACAAATTAACGATACGTTTGTGAGAGAAAAATTGTACATTATTACATGCAAAATTGAAAAGAGAAAAAGAGGCCCTGCTGGACAATGGAAGCAGAGGACGGTTAAATGAATGATTTCACAAATTTTAAGCAAGTAAAAGAATTTCGCACTAACTATTCTGACAATAAAATAAGATAAAAATGATTTACTTTCATTCTGTCCCTAATACAGACTTTTATACTGAGACCATTTTAGAGAGTCATCCTCACTGTCATCATATTCCTCTGGATTCTGAACTGCCGGAGAATCTTCCTGTTGTTTAACATCCGCGTCATGCTTAATTGTTGCAGCCTCCACAACCTCTTCCTTCATTTAAGATAAAACAATAATCAGCAGGGCCAATTAGGAAATAGAACATTAGAGTATCTTTTAAGAGTTAAGTTTTCCAGAGAGGATCATTTTTTCCATTTGTAACATATATAATTTGAAACAGATATATAATATAATAAATTTTAAAATAAATGAGACGAAATAAATTTAACGTGTAAATCTTTTATTTATTTTTATAAGCATTATACAACTGTTTTACCTTTAAAAAGTCTCCCCTTCCTTCCATTTTGCTCTAAAACCTAACTTCCCAACATATCCTTAGACCTTATAACATTACCAGTGTGTGGACTGTGAATTTAGAGATATCCTTGATCAATAATTGAAAAGTGGAAAGTGTGACAGTTACAATTGCCCTTATCTTTCCATGGGTCAGGTCATTCAAGGTTTTTCACGTCATAAAGGCAGGATAATAAAGTGGAATATGGTTCCTTTATATCTATGCCTCAGACACATTCAAGCCAAGAGCATGGATTGGTGTTCCTGGGTTTAAATTCTATATCTATGAGCACAGCCTTTAACCCACAATGGGTCCAGGATCTTCCCCTGTACACTCAATTATGTTTGCTTCCTGGGCTCCAGTTTGATAAATTTTTCATGTTTCTACTACACCTGTTTTTCTTCATTTTGCATTTAAATTACTCCAACCGAAGATTCACGAGCACTACCAAACTTTTTTATTCCTGGTGAATCTGAGATGTGCTGGCATTTAAGAACTACTTCCTCGCAAAACTATGACACAATTAAGGGTCTGGGCTTCCCGAATATAAATTTTATGTATACACGGCCTGAAATTGATCCTTTAATCCTATGCTTAAGGAACAACATTTTCTACCAACCATGTCACACCATGTAGATGAACACTACCAAACTTGCTGATTGCACAAATAGAACTAAATTTACTTTATCTTTAAAAGGAAAATAGTCAACGCAAGTTATCTTTCAGCCTTGTAGCAATATACTTAAGTAACTCGGTCATTTGAGCTTTAAAGCTAACAATATCAGAGTATGGACCTTATGAATAGGGAAGAAATAGCTTTAACCCTCACAGAAACTTATTTAGGAAATGAAAGCCAGAATCAAGTAAAAATGTTAAGTTTTATCGATGGACTTGCTACGTTCCACCTTCCTACAGGAAAACACGCGGTTAAGAATATTTCACTGATAAATTCGCCACTGAAATCATAAACTATATGCACCAAAAACAGTGATATCAGAGTATAAATTGGAGAGGCAAAAATTGCATACATTAGCTCCTGTTGTCAGGTCCATAACCTCCTCTGTCTTGGTGGAAGCTAGTTGCAATCGTTCAATCAACAATTTATAATGAGAATGATCTACAAGAAAGAGTATTGAAGAGCGTTAAGGCTAACCATTCTAAAATTATATTTGTCATGACAAGTTAAAGAAGTTATAGAAGTAATCTTGAGGATCATTACTAGACTACTTCAACAATAAACACAATTAATCTATCAGAGAACAGCGCAGAACAATAGCAATTAATCAGTAAAACCTTTCGCACGGTTATGTATAGCATCCCTTAACCGTAAATAATGCTCCCGCTCTTCCTTCTTGTATTTCAACTTAATTTGACGGCGGGTTTTATCAGGGAAAAGCTGTTGTATCATAGAAAAATCTGTACCCAACTCCCTAATAGCCTATGTCAAAATAATGAAAAGGAATTAGGTAATTTACTGTATTGTTTAAGAGACATAATAATGTCAGACATCTTGCGCGAATTACAGAAATACCTCATAAAACAGTTCGGTATCTTGTTTTGACCATTTCCCCCTAGGTGTCTTTTCCATGAAAGTCTGGTAATTGTATAGAACGGAAGTTGATGCAATCCTTTCATTGTCTTGATCATCATATGGGTCTTCACCATCTTCTGAACCTGAGAACTCATGTTCATTATACGCACCAGCCCCATGAAGAGAATCTCCACCACTGCAGATAAATATTATGCAAAATAAAATTTATTTTCTAGTCCTTATGTGACTCCAGAGACAGTAATAAAAACAATGGCCTATCAGAATCTCCATCCACTGGAGATAAATATTTTGCAAGCTGAAATTCATTTACTAGTCCACAAGGCATCAAGAGAAAATAATAAGTAACATTGGCCAGAGGATAATATGCAGTGCATTATACAATGTTTGACTTTTCCCTTTTGTTCTCAGATACTGAATGTCAACCAAAACCATTTAAGTACTCTGATGAATACAATTATACAAAAAATGTAAAGTATCTCCCCCTTATTTACTCAACCTCCAGTTCATCCTCCCATCATCATGGACTAATGGAAAAAGGTCCACAATCACTTCTACCTCCATGACTCATGCCCTTGGCCCAACAGTAGCCAACAAAAGTAACAATAGAAATCAAGTAATTTACTGACAGAATGACAATCCATTCACTCAACCCATTAGGACAAAATGGCAAAGCAATTAATATAATCATTGAAAGAGAGAAGATATAATTCAAGCTACATTATGGACTTTGTGCAGGGCACTCATGTCTCTAAGGTAAAAAAGGAACATAAAATACCTTTATTGAACAAGTTTCTCAACTTTTTCAAATATCCCGTTTCTCAAAAGAATAATATTATGCAAGAATTAGAGAGTCGTTGCAGTAAATAGGATGTTTGGATCAGTTTATTTTTCAAAATAAGTTTATTTAACAATATAATTATACTATACTATTTTAAAGTAAAGATAAATATTGACCAGAAAATTAAGTAAAATGCAAACTCTTACTAGAGGTGAGTACCTTTGATTGGAGGGAGACATATTTGAAGTCATCGCATCTTTTTTCTAAATAGGAAAACAAACGGAACAGTTAGTGAAAATTCAAATCATAGTGCCATACTAACAACTATGAAACTAACAATGGTTGGAAGTTGAAATAGAATAAAGTATACACACCGCTTGCCGCTCCCTGTGTTCTGCAAGTAAAATAATATCTTTAATAGGCAATGTTCGAAGATCAAGTTCGTCCTCGGGAATTTCCAGCAGAGCCTTGTCCACTATGAAAGAGAAAAAACTTCAACACAAGTATATCCCCAAGGATGAAACTTAAAAACAAACAATATAGTCATTTCTACCACATCTTTTCTTTCGTCGGGTTGAATGAGAGAACTTTTTAGGAGGTTCCTTAGTTTTTTGTACATCATCATCGGCCTTCTTACGCCTTTGAGACGTTTTTCCACTTTTGGCCACAGATTTCTTCTGTGAACTCTTTGATCCTCTCTTCTTCTTGGATGAATGATCAACTTCATAGTCATCATCATTTTCTTGAAGTTCATGTTCGTTTGAATGATAAGGAGAATCAATGTCATTATCATCTTCAACATCCTCATTCAATGAGCTGTTTTTAGGTTTACATGCTGCTAGTTTTCTCCGCTGCCTTGAGGTTTTACCACCATTATCCTCCTCACCAGAAATAGAAGATCTTTTGTTCTTCCTCAGAGAACATGAGTCTGAGCCATCCCTATTCCTTTGATTAGCAACCTGACAAGTATGATACAAAAATTAGAAAAAATAAAAAGTACATATAATTAGATTTACAACTTAGAAAAATGAAACAAAAAGAAGGAGAAAGAAGTCAAAGTAAACAATATTTACTTCTTTTTCCCTTGAATCATTTGCATGCAAAAGATCAGCCAATGTGGAACTGTCAGCAGCATTTGTCAAGTCTTCATGCACTGGAATTCCAGAAGTTGGATCTTCACCAGATTTCATGGATTGATAATCAAAAACATCATCTATTGGATAGGCGGGATTCAAGTCCACAATTTCCTGATACCAATAACAATAATCGATATTATTAAATAAGAAAGTCAAATAAGTATTTCGCACAAACAGACAATTATTATATGCTTGTAATCACATAATCTTCACCTCTGTTTCCGACATTCTATTCTTAGTGTGAGTATCACTCTCATTGAGATCGGTAGCTTCATTGAAGGTTACTGGATCTTGTGGTGTAGGACATCTTTGAACTTGGGTATTATCACATTCCCTAAAGGAGTTAATAGAACTACAAACAGGTGTGACAAAGTTTTCCTCTGCACCCTTCTCATTGAAAGAATGAAGAGCTGGTTTTCCTACACAAGTTTTACAATCACCACTGAATAAACCCATTGTCACATACTTACAAGTTATAGTTGGCTAGGAGCCAGTTAACCAAAACATTGAGATATAAAGGCAACAATACAATACAAGTGATGCTCTTGAAAGTTCTAGTGAAGAATAAAGAGAGAGTTGACGAAATTTGGTAAATCAAAAGGAATATAGTGACTCACCTGTATCAGTAGTCGCTTGGGTGAGAAAGTCATCAAGGGATTCCAACCCAGAAAAAATGTCTGCAGCCTTCATGTACAAAATCTATAACGTTTAGCAACTTAATGAAATAGAAAAACAACAGATATTAATTCTTCCATTACCTCTCCAGATGATTTACCAAAGGTAGAAGGCCAATCTCTAGTACCATTATGAACTGCGTCCACTGAAAGCATAGCATTTAGGGAATCCAATTGGGAAGGAGTTGCTGCTGCCAAGCTCTTACTATCTTCGGATATTGAAACATTTGAGCTTGTGTTACCAAACTTATCGGGCATATAAGTCTTCCTAAGAATCTCTGACGTTGGCAAAGGTAAACTGGTTGATTGGTTTAGTACACTAGTTGACTGAAAAGATTGAAAGTCCGTTGAGCATGAAGTAGGCAACTCAACAGATTTTTCCATCATAACATCAGATGAAGCAGAAGCCGGCATATTGCCTACTCTAGGTCGTGGCTTAATCTTGGGTTTAAATTTATGAGCTACAATAAAAATAATACAGATAGCTCATTTTTTCCGTGATAGGAAGCATATTCACCTATTTACAAAATCATCAATATCACTAACCATTCCTAGCAGGAAGATCAGGGAGGACGTCACTGAAAGGATCCAATTCAATCTCTGCAGATACTACCTGAAAAGTATCTCCATAAATTGATCACACCCATCTTAAGCACTAGAACTAAACAGAAAAAGGACCAAAAATCTTATAAAAAGAAAAAAAGAAAAAAAAAATCCACCTCTGGTTCTTTCCCAATGTTTGACTTTGAATCAACTGTTTGAGTTATTGCAACTTTATTATCTGAAACACTTCCGAAGCTCAAATCCGTGCCTAATTGCAATGAGTTGTCAATAAGTTCCAAATATTTATTGATATCAAGAAATGAACCTTCCCAATTTTTAGGGGGTTCCTTCATCCTATCTATGGTTGAGCAACTTGAAAATGGTGCAGCCAAATTATTCAATTTGTTTACTACAACATTAGCATGGTGAACTGGTTGTGTTGTGCCTAAACCACACGATAGACAGAAGATGAATCATACCAAATTTAATTCAAGTGATGACTCACACTGACATGTACAGGTCTGAGATGAAGAAAAGTGGTTTCACACAGACAATCAATGTAAACACATAACTTACCATTATTGAGGTTGGTTTCAAAAACGAAGTTAGTGACCGAGTCCCCGTCAAAATCTGTTGGGCCAGCCTAAAATTGAAAAACAATTTAAAGAAAATGAGGTTACATATAACAGATAATATCGAATCAATAAAAATGATGTTTACCTCAAATGCCGATTCTAAGAAGTTTGTAGAATTCTGACCAGCACCAATTTCAGATACTGTGATTGTGGAACTGTCCACCAAGGCTGCACTATCTCCCTGCACACTATCTTGATCAGGATTTCCACTTTCAGAATTTGGAAATTGTACCTGCGTCTGATGAATGAATCCCATAGATTCTTTCGCTGGCACACTTAGCGTGGAAGGACCTACATTTTGACATTCATTCCCAGCATCTTTAGATGAGGTGGCATGTTCCGACGAAGGTACTTCCTTTCGTGGCCGCTGTTTCGCTTTGGCCTTTGGAGCAAACTTGGTACCCGGCCGAACTACAAAAGAAAATAACAAAGCCACTTGACATAAGCACGGCGTATTAAAAAGAAAAAAAAAAGAAAGAAAAAGCTTTCCCAGAATCATTGCAGCGAAGCACCTACTGCGTGCAACAGTAGTCTCGGGTAGAAGATCATCAAAAGGATCCATGAGGCAATGGATCAGGTCGAGTGCAGAAGCACAGGCACCCTAGAATGCAACAAACCCAAATCTTGAACCAAATAAGAAATTTCCTGAAAGCAGAAGATTAAGAATTTAGATTATGTTACCGAATTGCAATTCATAACATTACTCAAGAATTAAACTTGGGTGGTCACCAACAATATATAGTTCACGATTTACATCAATGTAATATTGAGCTTTAATCACATACAACGGAAACTTTTCGATGAAAGTTGGACCTATCTATGTCTATATAATCTATCTATGATACAACAAACTTGGTAGAGAGAAGAGTATGAGAAGAAAAGAAGAAATAACAATACGGTTTGAGAAAACAGTTTGATATATTTATGTGCGTATCCAAGACTGCATTAACTCGTGGATACCGGTGGACGATCATGTCCGGGAATTGGGCCACACCCCATTCAGGCCCAATAAGATTACAATTCGTTCGAAGTAAAACGACGCCGTATGAACTGTTTCGATATTAAAATCCATATAAAATATAAAATCCATTAATTAAAGTCTAAAAAACATAAACTTAAAAATTAAAAGAGAAAAATAAATTTAAACTAGAAAATAAAAACAATAAAGTTATCGTCTTTGTTTTCCAAAAAAAAAAAAGAAACTTTGACAATTTTTAAAAATATCAATAATTAAAAAAAAAAATCTAAATCTTACATCAAAACCTAAATAACTAGAATAAATATTTATAGATTTCCATGATCAATTCATAAACTGTAATAAGCACATTCATTTTCCCTCCATGCTCGCATTCAACTCAAACTAAACTCTTTTCATAACAGTGCCCCTCCATAAATTAATCATGTTGTTTTGCCAAATAAAGCATACATGAAAGATTTCGTTACACCGTTCATTCAAAGATCAGAAATCAACCATTAATAGTAGTATTCTCGAAGGAAAAATCGAGTGAAAAAACCAGAAATCAACTATAAAATACCTTACCGGAGGTGTTTATTTTGAATTGGGGGTTTCGGCGCTGCCGGCGACGTTGCTCTCGTCTCTCTGCGGTGGCAGCACCTTCTCTTAGGGCAAGTGTTGAGAGTCAGAAAACAAATCTTTAGTCTCTTTTCGCTTACGCTTTGGATTCGATAAAAAAAATATATTTATTGACTATTTTAAAAATTCTTGTGGATTTTTTTTTTTTATAATGGACCGGTTTACTGAACCGGACCGGTAAGTTTTAGAACACGTTAAAACCTAAGCATGCTCGTATCCTTTTTCTTTCTCACTCGCACACGCAAAGATTTGTTGAGGTGGTCCCTCTCTTTGGGTTCTCCTTCATCTTTAACTTTAGGTCTTCTCTGACTCTGAGGGACACTGCTGAACGTCTTTGGTGAGTATTTGTAGCTTCAATTTGTGGAACTTTCTATTCATCTGATTGTTTCGGTGTTGATAACTGACTTCTAGGAGCGCTTAATTTGTCAATTTTTGTTTTCCTAGTTTTATCAATTATTGCTTTTTCAATTTCTCAGATTCGTTCTCTTATCATATAACGTTTTACAAAATTGAGAATTGGAAAAAGGGTGTTTTACTATTTGGACAGGTTTGAATCCAGTGCAGGGTTCACACGTTAGGTCTTAGCACAATTGTTTGAGTTTTATTACTTACAATACTTTTGTTTTACTAACGTTTAATTTTAGTCTCTCTTTGAAGTGTTGTCTTATCTAACACTTTTATTTTCTCTTCTTGTCTTTTTCTTTGCTGTACAAATCAATTGAACAAATGCAACTTCTCATTGTTTATCTTTACAGTTACACCAATTAGTTTGCAGTATGTGTGTGTATGAAATCGGTTGATGGTTGTGTGTACGTTTTGTGCTTGTAATTTCATGGATGCTGGATTAACTTCTTTTATCCCTGTTATTGTTACACAGTATCTTGGGCTGATCTGAAAACACTACTGGTTTGTTCAGAAACACTGAGCAGTTCAGCTTCACTTGGAAACTCTGTTGAATTGAATTCAGTTTCCATTGGTAAGTTATTTTCAGGCCTTGGGGTAAGCAACTTACCAACATGGGAACACAACCCCGGCAAACATTTCGAGAGGAAGAGGAGGAGGAGCTGCCATGCCGTGGAACTATCTCAGGTCAATCAATGTCAACTAGCAGAAGTGTTGGGTCACCATCCAGCCGGAGTGAGCAGACAATGGCAACACCAGCTAGTGATAACACCTTTCTTAGGTTAAATAATCTTGACATACATGGTGATGACGCTGGATCACAGGGTGCAGTTGCGTGAGTTCCCATTGTCCTTTGAGCTTGTAGAAATGCATAATTATGTGATGTGCTGTGGAGCAGATGCCATTTCGTTTGAAGTTTGTGGGTTTTGACATTTCTCATGAATGTACCATTTCAAATAAACATGGATTTGGATAATTTTTCAGCAATAATTTTTAAATACTTATGAAGACAAACATCTTAAAAGTCAGATTGGAAAAGGAAAATAATTAAAACAATCACTCATTTGTTAAATAGTCATGAAATATCTTTTTAATCCGCGTCAGGGATAAGAGTGGGAAAAATGTTGTCAAACTTTCCATTTGTTTGCAATCTTAAATAAAAAATTAGATGGTTTTCTTTTATGCCCTAATAATATTATCCGCTTCTTGTATTTTTCATTTTTCTTATATGCCCTAAATCCATTCTCAGGCAATGTTTTTTTCTGTCTGTATCTATGACCCATCTAAAGACTTGTCTTCCTTTACAATTGCATTTTGAAGAACAAACCCTGTATGAGCTCAAGGCTTTTGCAGTAGTCTTTTTAGATTTATAAATGTGAGGAAATGTTCTATGTATGAAGTTCTTGACTCTTGATGCATGTTGTGTCTGATTGTGTAGTTTTATTTGTGACACTCAATTGTCATCTATTTTTTTTGTTAGTTATTTGCCACATACGACATGCTGTATAGTCACCCAAAATTGATTGAGGATTTCTGTTGTTGATGCAATATAGTGTGTATTGTTGTATTGTCATCCTGCATTTCATAGTTTTTTTTTTCTTTTTTTTTATTTATTTTTCATTGCCTATGTCTCCTGGTATGATGGGTTTTTGTTTAATGTTATCCCGAGTATGACAGTGAAATCATCTTAGGTTTGTTTAGAGTCATATAAAGGAATAAAAAAGTGCATTTATGCTTAACTTCGGGCGTTTTGGGCAGTTGGAAATGTTAACACTTTATCCACTAAATACTTTTTGAATGATGTATGAATGAAGTCCTATCTATTACTTTCTCGTGCCTGTGGTCTCAGAATACCATTGTATACTGTTATTCTTACCTATTGTGTCCTTTTAACCAGTAGCAAGAAGAAAAAGAGGGGCCAACGCACTGTTGGTGGTGACAAGAGTGGAAGAGGTCTCCGCCAATTTAGTATGAAAGGTCTTTAACCTAATCCCATATGACATTTTCTCTTTAATGAAAAGGTGTTTTGACCTTTTCTAATTAATAGCTTTGGCCTTTCAAAGATGCATATAACAAGCTGCGCAGATTATGATAAGTGTTTGGTTTAATTTATTTTGTAAAAATAACTGCATTCTACCGGGTTTTTCAGAGAACTTTTGTAATATAAATTATTCCCCACCCCTGTTCCCTCTTCGGAAATAATCTCTTGCCAAAGATACACTAACTCGATCTGCATCTGTGGTATCTTAGTTCATTGTGTTCCTTAGAGTGTCATATTTTTATGACATGGTGATTGTATATTTCCTTACTGGTTTTATTTCTCATTTATTGGCTGTTCAGTCTGTGAGAAGGTAGAAAGCAAGGGGAGAACAACTTACAATGAGGTCAGCTAGTTACTCTAAGTCAGTTTGTGGTAAACTGGAATTAAATTTTGGATTCAGTTTTATATGCCATATGCACGTATAATGAATGCTTACCATAGCTTCTGCATTTTTGCAATTAATTTCTTAATATATTTTTGTCAACGCATTTGCACTACCATGTTTATGTTTATAGTTCTAATGTTTTGTACCCAATTTAAATTGTATGCATTGAAAAATTGAATGTTTGTTTGTAAAGGGCTCTTCCTCAGATTGTCATAGCTCGTATGTTCACATTTTCTTGGTTATCCAGCATAACCATGATCTATATGAGTCGTAGCCTTTGGCTTCTTAGATGTCTATATGATGTTATTGAGAATTCTTCAAGAACTACTGTCTGTATATGGTGTTTTAATGTCACATTTGTAATTCATCGTGTCTCAAATTTTTGATTTGAATTCCTCAAATGAACCTGTTCTTTATTTTTATAAATTTGATGTGGATTGTGCTTGTATTCAGGTAGCTGATGAACTTGTAGCTGAATTTGCTGATCCAAGCAATGGTGCTTCAACTCCTGATCAGGTTTTTTCTTTTGTATAAATTCTTTCAGACTGAGTGTAAAGATAAATATTATGGACTTGATGTTTTCGGGTTAACATTTGACAGCAACAATATGACGAGAAAAACATCCGACGGAGGGTGTATGATGCTTTGAATGTTCTAATGGCAATGGATATTATTTCTAAGGATAAAAAGGAAATACAATGGAAGGGTCTTCCTCGCACAAGTCTCAGCGATATTGAAGATCTAAAGGTTTGTAAACAGTATATTCAGTTGTTTTATTTTTGGTACATGATTTACCATGACGCTCTCTGTTATTCTAAATAATACAAAAAAAAAAAAAAAATAGAATTTTAACTCAATCAATTCAACAGAATGAACGTCTTGGGCTAAGGAATAGAATTGAAAAGAAAGCATCCTATTTGCAAGAGCTGGAAGATCAAGTAAGGACCGCCATCAATAGTGGATTTAGTCTGTGGGTTTGAACTCATGTGCCTAGTTTACTTTTTGAAATTTGCAACTGTTTTGTAAGAAGGCCCTATGAATTTTTGTCCATAATGATTATTTCTGTTTGCTAACTTTTGTATTAATTTATGAAGTACATAGGTCTTCAGAAACTTATAGAACGAAATGAGCAATTATATAGCTCCGGGAATGCTCCCAATGGAGGTGTATCTTTACCCTTCATTCTGGTGCAGGTATGCTATGATGTACTGTCATTTGGTTATTTTGTCCACTAGAAATTGTTTGTAATTTTTCCCCTTTGAATCTTTGATTTGTTAGATAATGCCTATGCTTATATCTCCTTGGTTAAGTCTGATATAACTGGTCACCATTCACTTAATATATTGTCTTAAGGCCTAAAGTTTAGATTACAAGTGATCTATCAGATGAGACCTCAGTTCTGCTTCTTGGGTAAATTAAGTAGAATATTTTTTCTGCACCATTGTTATGAACATTTGTTAGACTTTGTCATTTGAAAATAAATGTAGTTGCTGGGGTTATTAATAATATTTATTCCATTTATTTCGCTTTTCTCAGGTTAAGTTAGTCATTTTTTCTGCTCTAGGCTTTATGGATATCTATACAAGATTTACAAGTGACTACGAAGGTTTAGGAAGATCCAGCTCACCCTTAAGCTAGAACGTAACCAACTAAAGAAATATATGTAGAGCACCCAATTGCAAACTGCAATAATTTGTTGGATAACTAACTTTTAGTTTTTGGTGGTTGTGTGAAACTAATTTGAGCCTGTGAAGTTCCTATAAGCACTTTTAACTTGTAAGTTTCAAGGAAAAACTTAATATAATATTTTCGTTTTGCTTAAGCTTGTGGGTAAGTATTCAATTAAGTTGTTTACTCAAACATGTATTTAATTAATGTTATTTCGGGCTTGTAGACACGCCCCCATGCAACTGTTGAAGTGGAAATATCAGAAGATATGCAGCTTGTGCATTTTGATTTCAATAGGTAAGAAGGCTTTTATTACACGACTTTTTTCTCTTCGAGTGATGTCATCATGTCATCTTATCCCATCTGCTGTCCTGAATGAGATCCTAATTCTCTTGTATTATACATTCAATCATACGTGCATACTATTGCGGACAAACACAGGCAGCATTGGGAAATCCATGTCATTTGTTTATTTATAAATCCATGAGTCATATCTGTATCATCTTTCTGTTATAACTTTCTATAATTCAAAATATTCTTTTATGTCTGCTTACTTTCTATTTGCTCATTCTTTCTCTACAGCACTCCCTTTGAGCTGCATGATGATAACTATGTTCTCAAGGCAATGAAATTTTGTGAGAGATCTCAGAATGACAACAAACCAGACAATCCTCCAGATGGCGGGGAAGGTTCTAGCATGTCTAGTTTGTATCATGCACAGATTCCTAGTTCAGTTTCAAACCCTCCTGCGAGACCTCCTTCATCTCCACCACTCCCTGGAATATTGAAGGCAAGAGTTAAGAACGAGCATTGATCTGCAATTTTGAACTGCATTGCCTTATTTAAGCATGTTTGTATATTTTGTAAAGTAATTTGTCGGTAACTAGTCGTCCTTTATAATAATTTATTAGTACAGCCAATTCACTCAGTGGGTTAGAGGCGAACTGGTCTGCTTGAGTCTATATTCTTCTGAGATGATCTTGGCAAATTCTTTCCTAACCATATCCGTTATTGACTACCTTAGACCTTAACTTATTTTTCCCCATATGTTTTTTTTTTTTTATTTGCCCTCTTGTACTATAATAGAGGAATTGGTTTGTACTAGTCCATAGCGATCATGGAATGCAATACATCAGCGTAGGTTTAAGTTTGGAATACTCAGATTTTTTGTGTAAATTATCCCTTCATATGTCAATCTTGATATTTTGGCAAATACATTGTATGATATTTTGGTCTGTGTTACTTGCGTCACCTTCATGCACTGTTATTTGTATTCCGTGAAAAATGCCGTAATACATTGATCATGCAAAAATACTCAAACTTCTCAATTAATCTTGGTTCCTGGCTCTCTGCTAATCCTTTTTAGCCTTTGAACAAACACCCACATTGCAGATTAAGGTCACAAACACTTCGTAACTAGGCTGTTTCACTTTGCACTTTCAATTATTCCATCATGTACTTTCAAATTTTTTTTAAAATTCTAAAACTATCCTTCGCAATTTAAAAAACTCTATATTTCAACTTTTTGTACTTTATTGGATTTCAAAATTTGATAAAAAAAAAATTCTTTGTCAAATTTCGAAATCTGATAATTTTTTAAAACTTTATAGAATTTTGAAATTTGAAATAAAATCTATTTTCATTAAATTTTGAAATTTAATAAAAAAAAATTATCAAATTTTAAATTTTGATAAAGAATTTTTTTATTTTCTTCGTTAAATTTTCAAATTCGATGAATTTTTTTAAAATTTTTTTATTACTTTTTAAAATCTAATAAGTGAAATAAAAAATCTTTTGCAATAAAGTCTTGATAAACTTTATGTCGAAATTCGAAATTTGATAAAAAAATTGTAAGATTATTTTCAAAAATTATAAGTGTAGGGATGAAATTATTAGAGATCCATGATGAAACGGCACCATAACTATACTAAAAATGTAAGGTACTTATTTGGAAAGGTTCCTTGCCAACTCCACCTCTTACCTATTTGAGATTGTTTTACTTTCATTTGGTGATGGATGCATATATGTATATGTAATGTATTTATTTTCGATTTCATGCTGTGCCTGCATTTGTTTGAATTTGGCAAGGTTTGCAGCCGATAGAGATTGTTTGGTCTGTTCTTTCTGTTGGTACAGGTTGAAGGACGATTTTGCCGTCAAAGTAGAAAGTGACAATTTGTTTGGTAACTGGACAATTTGTTTCATTTTATATAACTAACGTATATCATAAAATTACATGTTGAAAAATGTAGTAAACAATATAATTCCATAAATAGAAAAAGATAAATTAATAATAGAAACAAGGCTAAAATACTTTTTTGTCTTTTTTGTTGAAATTATTCAATTTAGTTTCCTTATTTTGTATAAAATAATTTTACACTCTTGTAGATAAATATTCTTTTAATAATCTTTTTTTATGAAGGTGCTAAAAGTCCATTTTAATCGCTACAATAAGCAAAAGTCTAAGTAATAGTCCAAAACAAGTTTTCAGGAGAAAAAACAAAGAAGAAAGCACAATACTGACAACAGTGTTACCATTTTTCCACTTTAGTTATGGTATTGAAAAATATTCTTTGTCGTACTTAACTTTTTTACATTAATTTGATATTATTTTTTTTATTTTTACTTTTTTTTAAAAGAATACAAAATTTTACATATTTATGACTATTTTATCTTTATACTCTATATTAAATGAATGTAAAAATATATCATGATATCATTATTCTATATTATTTAAGGATAATGTGAAAGTAACTACACAGTGAGATGCAGTACAAGTGGTGTGAGAGAAAAATTGTACATCCAAGAAAAAGCAATGTAATGAATGAGATAATACTCTTTATATTCAAGTTTTTTTTTTTATGTTATCCTATTTTAATAAGGAAATTATATATATATATATATATTATAATTAATATGTAATCTATGATTTAAATAAAAACAATATTAAAGAAGCAATATAGACTGAATATCTATGTAAAAGGAAAAAAAAAAGAGCCAAATAATTTAATTTAGTAAAATACTATTACTTTTATTTAACTGCTTATTTTTTTCCGCCATTTTTCTTTTTACTTTTATTGTTACACACATAACAGAATAATAATTTTGAAATTCAAAATGTTGAGATTTTAAAATGAAATCAAGGTAAAAATAGGAACATAAATTATAAAAATAAAAATATGAAGAATTCCATCATATATTATTATACATTAAGAACTAGTAGTGTACACAAATTTGTTGTAGAGTGACAGTTTTTCTACTCCAAATTCTTTTTCTTTTGCTGTTACAGACATAATAGAATAAAAGTTGAGATTCAACATGTAATCAAAAGGCAAAATAGAAACATGCGTATAACAAACGAAATCACACTTGTATAGCTGCATCACATTCATTCAGAGCATCTGAGTGGACAAATTCTCGAGGGCTAAATAGAGACATGTGTCCCAGCAAAGCTTGTTAGTAGCAATTCTCTTCAAGTTTGATGGATGAATTCCCCCTACTGGTGATTTGCTTTCCGGTTTCATTACCAAAAATCATTCTGCTTCAGTATACCTCACTACTTAGTGCAGCTGCTGTGATAATAAAAGTATATGGCTGAATCACTTCGAAAGAAAAAGTTTGGAATCCTGATCAAGATAAGAGATGAGAATTTGGCCGCTGCAGAGTGCAGACTATTCAAGTGAGAACAAAGGTCGCCTTGTACCTTTCCTTCACAAGAGGACTCGGATCAACAAAGGTCGCCTTGTACCTTTCCTTCATTGGACATAAAATCTTAAAAAAATTATTTCTCTTCACAGCTCCTTCTTCAAAGTGAGAACAATCAGAACATGCATTGGCAAAGGAGAGAGACGTTCGACAACAGAAGATTAAGCCAGATTTGACAAATCAATCCCAGTACCATGGCCATATATTGATGGCAGGAGCCAGTGAAGGAAGCCCACATTGGTTTCTCCTTTGGATCTACTTGTTGAGTACTCAACTAACATGTTCCATAGGTCCCCAACTGTCCATCTCTGTGCCAAAATCCAATGAGCAACCTGCCCCAACATTAACCAAAGTACCTAGTGAGAAATTTTCAAAGATATATCCAAATTGAGTGGGAATCCTCGTGGTAGTTGGATAGATGAAGATAATGGAATCATGGATAGCATCACCACTAATTACAATGAAATGAGTTAGGAACGAAGCTATGAAGATAATGGGATATGCATATTTGTCAAACAAACAGTGAACCAGATGGAAACTTCAATTAATGCAAATCTTCAAATCTAGACCTAGGTCAGTCAATCCAGTTCAATGAATGTTATTTAATGGTTTTGTTAATTTAAATATGTGCGCTAGTCTCGATTAGAACATAAAAAATGTATGTTATTTAATGGTTTTGTTAATTTAAATGCAACGTAATTTATTGTTCGTTTGTTACAATTATAATGTCTGAAATTATCAATGTGATGTGTTGGTTTCTTGGTTGATTTGTGTGTATAAGGTTGAATGAGTGTGATTTCAAATCCTAGAGAGGGAGGTTTATGAGAAATATTGAAATTTTATTTTTTATTTTTGGCAGAGGGTTATACTAAATAAAATAAGCAGAAAAAGAAAATAAAAGATATAACCATTATGTTTTTAAATAGTGGGTGAAAGATTTTAAGAATAGCAGTTATAAGTTTTATTTATAAAGAAAGAAAAATATAAATAAAGAGTCACGTTACTTTTGTGAGAGAAGGAAAAAGATAGCATTAAACAGAGAAACTGAAGAGAAAGAGAGTATGTAAAAGAAAGGGGAAAGCTTATTTTTTTGATTGGCTAAGGTATGAGAAGCTTACCTTTTCTCAATTGTATGATGAATGTGACTATTTTCTTGATTGTCTTTGATGAGTATGAAAAGCTATCTTTGCATTCAATTCAAAATTTGATTGGATGTTTAATATTATGATTGAATAACTCGGATGTTTAATTTATGATCATCCTACCACATCCGAGTTATTCAATCATAATATTAAACATTCAATCAAATTAATTGAATTGAATGCAAAGATAGCTTTTCATACTCATCAAAGACAATCAAGAAAATAGTCACATTCATCATACAATTGAGAAAAGGTAAGCTTCCCATACCTTAGCCAATAAAAAAATAAGCTTTCCCCTTTCTTTTACATACTCTCTTTCTCTTCAATTTCTCTGTTTAATGCTATCTTTTTCCTTCTCTCACAAAAGTAACGTGACTCTTTTTTATGTTTTTCTTTCTTTATAAATAAAACTTATAACTGCTCTTCCTAAAATCTTTCACCCACTATTCCTAAAATCTTTCAACCACTATTTAAAAACATAATTGTTATATCTTTTATTTTCTTTTTCTGCTTATTTTATTTAGTGTAACACTCTGCCAAAAATAAAAAATAAAATTTCAATATTTCTCATAAACCTCCCTCTCTAGGATTTGAACTCACACTCATTCAACCTTATACACACAAATCAACCAACAAACCAACACATCACATTGATAATTTCAGACATTATAATGGTAACAAACAAACAATAAATTACGTTGCATTTAAATTAACAAAACCATTAAATAACATACATTTTTTATGTTCTAATCGAAACTAGAGCACATATTTAAACGTGAAATAAGGAAGACAGATGACACATTTCAATGCAGATGCTTATCAGGAAGCCATCTACCGTAGGATCGATGGTGTTACCACAAAAAGGAAGACCAAATTACCTCATCTAGGCTCTGTAATGCCTCCAAGCCAAATGTGTAGTATGCTATGAAGGGTCTTACAGCCTGTTAGGAAAGAACCAAGACAAATTGGTTTTCAAGCATATAATTCACAGGTAAACAGAATTACAGTGTATGATTTATCTGCCACATGTTTGACCTAATTCCTCACCAGCTCGTCTTAATAATCAAATCCTCACTACACAAAACCATCGATAGTTTGAGCAATCCACACAAAGACAAGCTTCCATGCCCAACCACCCTTTTGTCTGTCTGCATTTCATGCTCCTTTTTCTTTTCTTTTGAGAAATAAGTTTAAAACTATTCATGAAATGGAGATAGAAAATATCAGACTGTATCCTAAAATATCTATATTATCCTCTAGGATTGGCTTCTGTCATCATCTCTGGGATTTGCTACAATATTTCCTTGTGTTATAATTTAGTTTTATTTTCCTCATTATATCTTAAGATTTATTGTATTTCCTTATTTCATGATTTGTTTCCCTTATTACCTGATTCTGATCACTAGAAATAAGGGTTAGTGTTCTAGGCTTTCGGAACATATCAAACACAATAATATTTGTTAGATTGATTACATTGTAACACATCTCAATTAATATCAATACAGTTTTTCATTCTTTTCAATTTTTCTCCAGCCTACCAAGCCTAAAATCACATAGTTTCATGTATCAACAAATAGTTAGCATAATTAATCACAACGTTATTTTGTTGAGTCAATTTCCAATAAATCATTTTCATTAACCTTTTGTCAATATAATGATTTTTGTGATCCTTCAGCTATCAAAATTTCAATACTTCAATCGGATAGATCATCTAAAAAAGAGAAAGAAATCAAATACAGCAACTAGTTAAATCAAACATGAGCTGTATGGCCACAACATTTACAACAAGAACGTATAAACAAATTTACCACACAAATGGACCAAAACAGTAGTATAAAACTGAGCATGGATAACTAGGGGTAGAGGAATTTCTAAATGCCCACCTTACCCTAGCAAATATTTCAACTCTTACTGAAAACTAACAGGGAAAATAAGTAGTTTAACGTAATGAATTCAGAACACTCACAGTTATAACTGCCTCATTCTCATACAGTGATGGCTAAAAATATAAAATTACCTGAGAAGATGCAAGCCACTGAATTATGGTCTTTAGTTCAGGATCTCCTCCAAAGGCGCCACATCCCCAGTTTCCAGTTGCAACCCCAATGTTATCAACCTGATCCATGCAATGGTAATCGTTTTGAGAATTTTCAGCTTTGTGATTTGAAAATTTTCCATCACTTGTTTCCATAGATGTTGAGGTGGCAGCATCAAACTGTGAAAAAAAAGTGTTCAAAAAAGATAAATGAACAAAGACCAAAGGAGATAGATGGCAGATATGGATACTTGAATCCTAATAAATAAATAAAGGTTCTTGAGCTAAATCCACTAATACAGTATCATTGTTTGCAGAAAAAAAAAACATCGGAAAAGACAAACCAGTGCAGATGAACATCCATTCTCTTGCAATTTTTTCTGATATAGTTGATATTCACATTGGTACAGAAAACCACAGAATGCTTTATTGATCTCACTGCAAAAATGAACATGTTCAGTTTAGATTTTATTTTACTTAAGTACTTTAAACAGAGTTAAATACTTAAAGGGTAAATTATTACTAAGTTAGGAATAATTATCCCAGTAATTCATTTATCAAAATCTCTTCATTTTGGGGTATAAAACTGAACTAACATAAAGAAAAAGCTTTTTTCATGAAAAAACAAATATTATGGATACTACAATAGCTACTCTGTGTAGTAAAACATGCACGTTGTTCAAAAGGAATGAGAAAAAGAAACTAAAGGCAACTCCCGAAAGTATTTCCATCTTGCACGGAATGCATGCATGTAAAACACACCTTTTATAAACAATTGCAAATTTCAAAGTGTAAATATCAAACATATGAATTTAAGATTGTAAATTTGATTTTCGTATATTCTAATAGTCCATAAGTAACTGTGATTTTGCATCCATAAATGCAGTAGCCCCATAAACCAATACTAACAGACCGGAGGAGAAAATTCATCCTGTATTGTCTCGTCCCTGGGCTACATAATGCATCGATTGCAACAATCCTGGTTTTCCTTCTTCCAAGAGCGTCTACTTCCCTTTCATCCACATAATCACCAGAGAATCGAAACGATGATGCATACCTAAAGAATAAGGAAATATTATCACCATTAGAATATGGAGAAAGCACCCACTAGTTATGAGTAAAGTATACAGCTTAAAAACATTAATTGACATCATATCAAAATAAGTTTTTTTTTTTTTTAATTTAGTGCACCCTATCATATGCATATTGTATATTATACATAATAACAAATTAAAAGTAAAATGAGCAAATATATATGTTCTTGCTATGATATAAACTCTAGTATAAAAAATGTGTCATACGCAAGTGTGCAAACAAACAACAAGGAGAAGAAAAAATTCACCATGCAATGCATAAGAATCGAATAAACATGTTTTTCTTCCTCCATGCTCAAATAGAAATTGAAAAAATTTTCCCATCACATTTTTTAAGTAACTAAACCTAGTAGTAGACATCAACAATAACAATATCTTATACAAGTTCATATCCATTAAGTAGCACTAACCCTGTATAACTTGAGAACCTTTCCACACCAACAATTTCTATAGCCTCGTTATCTGCCATGGCTGGCAAGAAAAGCATCCCAGCAATCAATTCTGGACTGACCATAAAACGGATTTCCTCCTATATCATACATTTACAACCAAATTTATCAAACATCAATAGAACAATTGTTCATGTGACAAAAAAAAAAAATATCTCAACAATCTAAAATATGAAGGAAGGTGATAAATACAATATGTACACAAAGGCTGCACGAATGTACTTATACCAAGAACTAAGGTGGAAATAAAAACATATCGTACCTGTACACACCCCCTACCAAGAGCTCCTCCCCCAAGATATTTATTTGCAAAATCGACTTCAACAGCTTCACTTGATTGATCTTCTATGAGCCCTGAATTGTGAACCTATTGAAAATGCCAAAGGATTACCTATTACAAAACCAAATGGATAATTTAAAAATAAATGCTAAAATATATTCATTTTTTAAAAGTTTCAAATAAATTTCCTTCAATTACCTCAAATCTGCATAGAGGTACAGTAGACGTGCTCCAAAAGTTGGCATCTGGGCAAGAAATGTGAGTATAATCATTTTTTAAGTGAAGTGCTTTTCGCTCAAATGAGACAATACCCTTAGGCATTTTAGAACTTATCCTTTGAAAATAGTGAATGATGCACCAAATCTTATTTTCCTGTTTTTGACTGTAATCTTCATACAGACTCCTGAAAACATACAAATTATAATAACGACGTATGAAATAAGAAAATAACTCTTTCATACAGAATAGACCAATATCAATTCTAGCTCTCTCACTCTTTCATACTCCCACAGGCAATCTCACACACAAGCACGCGTCTAAGATACATCAAGTGCCACAGCATGTTGACACCACTAGGATATCTAAATTAAGACTAAAACAAGCAACTGAATACCAATACTTGGGAGGTAAAAAAAATAAATATATATGGCTAAAGTTTCTTACGCAAACAATTCATCAAAGTTTATCATCGGAAGATGATTCACATATCTGTCTTTGACTGGGAATAGACAAAAGAACGAGCAGCCAAGAAGAGCAGCAATCAACTCCTGAAAAGCAAGAAATTGGTAATATGTTACACAATCATCTTCGTCAAGCATGCATGCATGTTAAAATCATGCATCATACAATAAGATGGCAGTAGAAATTGGTAACGTCAACCATCTCCAGCATGCATGCACGCATGCCACAATCAAGTATCACACAATAAATTGGCATGCCAGGAGAAGCAATTCTTACTCATGCAAGTAAAAGCTGTGCCGGCGTTGGCCGCCTCAAATCAATGGCAATAACAATATCAGTAGCAGTAAAGTGTTACTATTGTGTGAGTGATTTAAGAACTGCAACTTATTTGAAGTGAAAAATACAAAAGAGTAACATTTAAATAAGTAACCTGGCTAAGGAAGATTATCCCCTGTTGCTGCGAATCCAATAAGCGAAGAGCAGTTGTTCTGCGCATAGAATTATGAGGGTTTTGATAATGTGTTTCCAACAAAGAGGGCAATCTCAAGAGCAAATTGCCCAATACCGGAACCACCTCCTGAAACCACTTCCTAGATTCCTCTCCAGACATAACCTGAAACAAATCCATGAATGTACGCAGTTGAAATGATGAAATTGAAAAGTGAGGAAGAAAAGCAGCGTTACCTCGTCGAAAAAGAGTTCGTACCCAAGCGAAGTGGAGGGGGATAAGGGTTGGGAAGAGAGAGAAAGAGCTTTTCTGAGGTCAGAAATAGCCTGGAACAAAAGGCGGCCCGAGTCAACTCGGCCGCCTCCAAGTTCTCTGAGCGTTTCCACCGCTTGGGATGGCCAAAACAGAGAAGAAGAACGCATGAGAAGTGGTAGATACGGCAGAATCGATTGCAACTCTTCACTTTCTTCCATTCTCTGCTCTCTGCGCCGACGCCAGAAGCAAGCCACTGCCGCTGCCGTCTACTCCGACACACGCCGGCCACAAATTGCAAGGTACTGACACAGTCAACCGGAGATGCACCTCACGACCGTCGGAGCTTCGAGGAAATGTGGTTGCACTTTGGGGACGAAGATTAAACTGTTAAAAAATTAGGGTTAAATTAAAGTCATAAATGTAAAAGTACCATCCATAAATGTAAAAGGTTCATCTACGGTAGATAGGGTGCAGGAAGAAAAAAGATACGGTGGTGCAGAAAGCAATACGCATGTTTAAATTCGGAAGTAACATTCTATTCCAATAAATAAATGTATTGTTTATTTTTCAGTTTTACAAAACTATTTTAGCCAATTTTGACTTGCGACAAATCATTTTTTTTCTTTCAATTTTATTTTTTATATATTTAATTTTTTAAAAATGTTGTGAAGTTTATTCTTTCATTATTTTCATTCAAAGCCCCCGAGTGTGATTAATGTTCCAAATTAGGTCACGAAAGTAGTTGGATCGGAGCAGTGTTTATTTTCCCGTACAGTTAACCTTTCTACACGAGACAGAAACACAATACAATACAACTGTCTTATAACTTTCAAGGAGAATGATATTTTGACAAGGAAAATGATATTTGACACTAATTTTTGACACTATTTTGATATTGTACACGTGTCAAAATGTGGTTGAACGATTTCAAATTAAAAAAGTTGAGATAAAGACATATTTAGAAGAAAAAAATCAAAGTTTTATTTTTAATTTGAAATTGTCCAACCACATTTTGACACGTGTGCAGTGTCAAAATGGTATCAAAAAATTGATGTCAAAATATCATTTTCCTTTTGACAACTCTTTTTTAATAACTTTTTGACAACAAGACATGTGTCATCATTTTATTGATCTGTTTGAATTTATGTTTAAAAAAATATTTAAAACGGATCAATCATAAATTATTACGTATACGTTCTCAAAAAGTCGTTAAAATAAAATCCGTCGGCAATTCAGGGACAATGGTAGTAAGAATAGTTAAAAGGCGATGTCGCATAAAAAGAAACTGTGGATGAACAGTAGGGTTTGACCAAAGACGAGTTTGCTGAGGCAAAAATGACTATGGGCTCACACATTTGAAATCCGTTCGTGGAAGCTGTTTTATGTATCCAGCTGCATGAAATGAAATGGGGTGGGATCAGGTACACCTAATTACAAGTTATTTATATTCACATATTTTTGAGAATAAGAAATGTAATAAATGAGAAAGGAAATGGAATGGAACGGGGACCACGTTATTTTAGGTAATTTCTATTTTCATAAATTTGTGAACAAGACAAGGTCATAAATCTGTGGTATGCTTTGTACAATAATGGTGTTTATAGAAAGCCCTTTTGCTAGTTCATAAAAGTCAAAATATTAAAACTTTATGAATACTTTACTTTCATTATCGTAATTAGTATCAAAGCTGAAATTGTAGGATTTTAGTCAGTTTCCACATATATATGATTGTAACTTTTTAAAATTTTATCTATTTTAATAATTTAAAAAAATAACAAAATATATACGTAATTAACAATCATAAATATTGTAAAATGAAAATTCGGTATAAAAAATCTCTAGCGAAGGGAATGCAGAATAAGGATAGGAAGATCCGATAACATGAATATATAAGATCCGAAACAGTTATCTAAAATTACAATACCGGAGAAGCTCAGGTAATGGACATAAGAATACAGTGATTATATGCAAGTGCAACTGCTTCTCGGATTCACTTTATGCTTCAAGCATTCACACGTAAATTACACGTGTTAAATCAATAATTTAAATAAAAAATCTGAAAAACTCGCCAAAAAAAAGCGGCAGATTCTGGCCTTAAGGCGTCGGAGTGACGTCGGCGGCGGCGGCGGCTTCTAGCTTTGCTCTCAGGTCTTTCCTTAGTATCTTTCCCGATGGAGACTTGGGAATAGCATGAACAAAATAAACTTTGTGCAGTCTTTTGTAAAACACCACCTGTTCATAATCAAATCCATCTTCAAATTTATGCATGTAAATGAAGTTAGGTTTTATATATTAACGCATAATTATTGTCAATGTCGCATACCTGTTTGGCTATAAACTCTTTCACAGCCTCTTCCGTTAGATCAAAGCCGTTAGATCTCACAACGAAAGCGACGGGAAGTTCGCCGGCAACAACATCCTTTTGTCTGTTAACATCGATGAAATGAAAGTTCAGTGATGTGTACTGTATGTAGTAAGGCATTAAAATTCAGAAGATTAAGAAGCTTACGGAACAACTGCAGCGTCTGCAATGGAGGGATGGCTTACAAGAAGCCCTTCAAGTTCTGCAGGAGGCACCTGGAAGCCTTTAAACTTAATGAGTTCTTTCACTCTGTCAACAATGAAAATTTCATCGTCATCATCTACGTAGCCAACATCACCGGTGTGAAGCCAACCCTCTGCGTCGATGGTGGATGCCGTCGCTTGGTCGTCGTTCAGATATCCTGACGTATGAATTTGAGTGTCAGTAAGCCGATTAAAACATTTAAAAAATAATAATAAATAGAAAAACGCAATGAATATTATATTATTATATATATACCTTTCATGATTTGTAGCCCTCGGATGCAAATTTCACCGGGTTGATTGTAGCCAAGAGAACGACCAGTTTCAGGGTCAACTACCTTTAGTTCTGCATTTCTGACAACGGTTCCACAAGATCCAGATTTTGTTGGGAATGGTTGTTTTGCAAAGCCCAAGCACATGGAAAGGACCGGTCCTGCTTCTGTCATCCCGTAACCCTGTAACACACCCAGTTTCACTTTACAGTTTAAAAATGAAAAATTCTTTTTAACAACTTTTTTTTTTACAACGGATACGTGTCAATTTATGATTAATCCATTTCAAATACTGTTTAAATATAAATTTAAATAGACTAATAAAATGATGAAAAAATATCATTCCACACACATAAGACTGATAATACAAATCGGATAATAATAGTTATATAACATATTTTTCTTTTACAATATATTTGAACATTATATTTTGTGATTGGTATGATATTTATGATTATTATTATTATTGATTGTAGAGTAATTTTGAATCAATTACATAATAATAATATGTAGATAATATTTAAATATTATAAAATAAATGTTATCCAAGAATCATTATCCAAATAAATCACACAGCTTTTCATTTCACAAAAAATATGAGTATAATAATTTTAAAAATCTAAAATTTTATATTTAAAAGAATAAAAATAAAAAGTAAAAATAATATCAAATAAATATAAAAAATTTAGTTATATCAAATAATTATTTTTTAAACTTTTTTTATATTCATTTACTTTTTATTCTTTTTTTAATATAAAAATTTATATTTTTATGATCATTTTACTATTATATTATATTTTAAATAAATGTAAAAATATTTCATGATGTTATTATTCTTACAATTTTTTTTGTATATTTATAAAAATGCGTTTAAAACTATTTGTATTAATTTACCATTATATATTTAATGGTAAATTTAATTTTGTAAGATAAGATAGTTTTATTATTATTATTATTATTAAAATGTTTAAAATTAAAGGAATTGGGTGGCAGTGAATTTTTGACTGGTCTATTGTTAGTTTGGCTTACGTCACTGAGCAAATCAAGCATGAGACGAAACTAAAAGTCTTGTGTGGAAGCTTGTGTGCCTATTTCACACTATTCTGGGGTTGGTGAGATGAGCAATATTTGAAAAAACACATGACGGGTTGTCATGCACATACTATATTTATTTTTTTAATCAAGTAAAAACCCTAATTATTTTATCTTAATTATTTATTTAGACGTATATATATTCTAAATAACAAATACTCTCCTCCTTATTATAATTATATCACAGCTAATTGCAAAATTGATTGATCTATCTGTAATACTTAATATATGTTTATGTATCAATAATAAATGCTTAAGATATCCCACATGCTCCAAATATATGCTTCCTTCTCTTTGTTGTGACCATCATAATTATCATGGCATGCAAAAGCTTTATAAGAAATAAGTACCGCGGAAAATATGGGTGGAATAATTAAATGTTATTATTATTATATATCGACTTGA
Source organism: Vigna radiata var. radiata (assembly GCF_000741045.1). Taxonomy (NCBI): domain Eukaryota; kingdom Viridiplantae; phylum Streptophyta; class Magnoliopsida; order Fabales; family Fabaceae; genus Vigna; species Vigna radiata. The sequence goes on along the minus strand of NC_028361.1, from coordinate 989,407 downwards.
TTCTTTGTCTTCTTGTAACTTTCGCGTCAATTTTTATTTATTTATTTTTTTTATAATTTTAATTTTTATTTATTTATTTATTTTTTACGTCCATAATAATTATAATAATTAATAAAATTAAAGGATAGTGTACGGTAATTAGTTTACCTGTCCCAAAACAGCGTGAGGCACCCTGCTGTGGAGGGCCTCTTCGAGCTCCTTACCCAAGGGAGCGGCACCGGAGAGAACTAACCGTATTGAACTGAGGTCAAAATTCGCGACCATCGGATTCTTTGCCAGCGCCAGCACCAAGGGAGGCACCACCATCGCCACCGACACGCGGTAGCGCTGTATGAGCTCCAGCAGCGTTCCAATCTCGAACTTCTGCATCAGCAAAACGCCACTCCCGGCTCTCAGCGCGCATAACAGCACACTGTTGAGCGAGAATATGTGAAAGAGCGGGAGCACGCAGAGGAGTACGTCCTCGGTGGTGAGGTAGAGGTTAGGGTTCTCCCCGTCCACCTGTTGCGCCACGCTCGTGGTTAAACTCTTGTGAGTCAGAATCACTCCTTTCGGTAACCCCGTGGTGCCGGAGGAGAACGGAAGTGCCACCGCGTCGTCCGGATGGATCTCCACCTCCGGAACGTCGCTCTCGTTCGCCTCCGAGAGCACCGAGAAGTGGAGGCAATTCTCCGGCGGATCGTCAACGGTCACGACCTTGAAGTCCTCGCCGAGGCTCAGTCCGCCGTCGTGGTTGCGGAGCTTGTCCACGTACATTGCCTGAGTTATGATCAGCTTCGCCTTGGAGGCGCTGAACTGCTTGAAGATCTCGGCGGCGGTGTAGAACGGGTTGGCGGTGGTGGCAACGGCCCCGATCATGGAGGCGGCGAGGAAGGAGAGGACGAACTCGGCGGAGTTCTGGAGGAGGATCATGACGACGTCGCCCTTTCGGATGCCGAGGTTCGAGAATCCGGCTGCAATCTTGCGTGATATAAGGTGAGTCTCTGCGTAAGTGTAGGTTTTGGCGGCGGAGCCGACGATGAGGCAAGGACGGTCAGCGAATTTGGAGAGGTTTTCGAAGCAGTAAGCATGGAGAGGCATGTGGTTGGAGATTGGTATGTCTGGTAATTTTGATCTGAATACATGGGTAGTCTGAGGAATTTGGTTCTGCTCTGTTTTTGCTGCAGGCACCTCTTTGGTAGTATTGGTATCAACTGAAGGAGCTAGACTTAACATGGTGTGATAGTGTTGTTGGATTGAATGGTGGGAAGAAATTAAGACAGAGAGAGAGAGAGAGATAGAGTGATGCAGAGGGAAATATGAGAAGGAAGTAATATAGGGAAGAGGAAGGGTGTTAGGTGAGAATGAATGAATGAATGAATCAGTAGATGGAGAAGGGGCAGCCACGCATTGGATCACGTTTTGAGAACAAGCGTTCTTCTTCCAGCCACTCTTACTTACCTACCTACCCCCTTTTCTGTCATTTTCTTTCAGCCTACCTTTGTGGAGGATTCTCTACAAAAACTATTCTTTTCTATTTTCAATTCCATCCCTCACCCAACCCTCCACAAGCAAACTAATTAATTAACCATTATTACTTCAACTACACGGACACCACTGCGGTAATATATTTTATTCTTTTTTTTCTTATCAAATTATGTTTATAAAGAGTATTTGTATATATGTGCACCATCAAACCAACTATCCACCAAGTGACCTGAGATGAATCTGTTACGATGTTACCAGAATAGTTGAGTGAAACTTTTAGAATGATGGAACGTCACAAATTCCAAAAATGATTTTAAAAGTATTATCTATATTCAAGTTTTGAAGTAAAATGTAATTATTTGATATTAGGTTGGTAATCACAAGTCTATATCTAATATATATATATATATATATATATATATATATATATATATATATATATATAAAAATAATTGTATTTATTGTGAATTTAAGATTTTAAAAGGGTATTTTTGGAAAAACTTCTCAAAAGGTCATCCGTCCCAAATTATTCTCTTAATATATATATAAATAAATATATAAATTAAGAGTCGCTCCTTGTTCGTGCCTCTTGCACCGTCAATCACTCCCCGCCCTCGTTAGTGCCTGAATGTCACATGCCCACCAGCTTCCGCTTGGTTCGTCCTCGAACCACACCGTACTGGAAGAGGCTGGGCTCTGATACCATTTGTAACTCCCCGACAACTTATAGGGACTGTTGACTGCTCCCACGTATCAACAAATACATTTACTTATCGGTAGCCTAACCCATAAGAACTCCATGGTTTTAAGCGTGTTTAGCTTGGAGTAATTTGGGATGGGTGACCTTCTGAAAAATTTTCTCAGAAAGTGTGCGAGTGAGAACAAAGTAGGACAATGATATTTTAACACCATTTTTTGACACTATTTTAACACTGCACACGTGTCAAGATGTGATTGGACGATTTCAAATTAAAAAAGTTGAGGCAGGAGTATATTTGGAAGAGAAAAACCAAAGTTTATTTTTTAATTTGAAATCGTCCAACCACATTTTGACACGTGTGCAGTGTCAAAATGGTGTCAAAAAATGGTGTTAAAATTTTATTTTCCAACAAAGTATACTGGAAAGCCTTTGACAGACTTTGACAAATATTTTAGAGTTTGGAATTGAAATTCTAAAAACAAATATTCTTTTAATAATTGTTTTACAAATTTTTATATGATAACTTGTGATTGGTCCGTTCAAATAAAACAGTAATATTTATTGTAAAAAGTTATTAAAAAAGTTATTAATAGACCAGGATCTATACTAAAAATCTAAGAAAATTTTATGGCAAAAACGAATGTGACCTCAAAAGACTAAAAAAAATAAAAATGTGAATGAATATTTTAACTGTGATTCCTTGTTACAAACCACATGTTTTCTCTGTAATTTTGAAGAGTGGAATTATTGTTCCGTAGTCGCACATGAAACCTAAGTTATGATAGCTGTACAACCTCTCTTGTCGCTGGTGTAAGCGATGCACATTAATTGTTATTTTGCTGAATTATAGGTTAAGTGTGATAGTGAATTGTGTTGATATGTTTGGGCAAGGTATGATAGGGGAATGACAGTGAGGCCTAATTTTGCATATGGTATTTGGAAAAGAAAATCTGATACATGGTCCTATGAGTGGATATTGCTTTTAATTTTAGTCACTGTCCTGCTATCGTACTGGCTGTGTGTTTGGTCCCACTACCATAACTTCTCAATCTCGTATTATTTTAGGAAAAAAATTCTTTAACAATTTTTTTTTTTGTTAAATCCTTAATTGGTAGGAAATTTTCACTTTAGTACCCGCTTTTAAAAATGTATACATTAGGTCTTCATGTTTTTTAATTTGTGTCAATTTAGTGAATTAATGACACTTCGAACAAGTTTGTAACAACAATTGGAAGGTGTCCAAACGTTCAAATAGTTAATAAACATGTTGCAACTCAAAATGACTTGTCCACTTGCAATTTTCAAGCCAAATTGATGGTTCAAAAAGGACTAAATTGACACAAATTGCAAAACATGAGAACCCAATATATACACTTTTAAAAAGGATACTAAACTGAAAATTCCCTTTTAACATGGGACCAATTAAGGATTTAAGCCTTTTTTTTATAACACATACGTGTAGTTTGTGATGGATCCATTTCAAATATTTTTTTAGAATAAATTCAAATAGACCAATAGAATCATGATACGTATTATTTTGTAAAAAAAATATTAAAAAAGAGTTGTTAAAATATTATTCTCCATTATTTTATCACCACAAACATTGTCGAACAACATATTTACATTTTAAAGGTACTTTTGACATTTTCCCTTTCAGGTTGTTAGTGCTGGATGATATTTAGAAACAACTTTACATGACATTTAGAAAGACACTGTGCATCTGAAAATATAAATCAAATGTTTTATAGTACGAGACTCTTCCTTTTCCAGACCATTTTTCTTTATTAATAGATATATGATATGGAGATGTGGTGTATGTGATCAAGGAGAATGTAAATATTAAAAAAATGAAAATTATCATTTTTTTATAGAAATAAAATAAAGGGCTACTCAGATTCAACCTCCCATGCTTATTATAACAGTCAATTTAAAATTGTCAAAACATGTGAAAGAATTAATGACACTGAAATGAGAAGATATAGGGTTAATTTTTACTTTGCCTGATAAATTATTAGATACCGACTTAAATGAAATTTTAATTGATTATTTAAATATTCCAACTTCTCACGTAATTTTATTGTAACGTCATATCGACTGGATTATATTTTCTTTTTTTTTTTTAATTTAAAAACTCTTTTGATCTTGATAATTACATTTTTTAAGGTGGAAGATTAAAAGTAATTAAAAATATTATGTGTAAAGACTAAAATTATGTTTTTACTTATGTAGACAAAAAAGAAAAAAATCAAATAAAACATGATTCGTTTGAGTTCAAGATTATCGCTAGTCCCCAATTAATAATGATAATAATTCTCAATAAAAAAACTGAAAATTGCTTTAATACTTAAAACTGTAACGGTTAATCATATTCATTACTGAAATCAATGAAATTACAGATAATTCCTGAAACAGTAAAAGAAATATTAAAAGGGAGAAAGAAATAAAATATGTATTTTATAAATCATTAAATCCGAAGAAGCTAATATCCATGTCTTTTCAAACTATATATTGTTTAAATAAAAGATAAAAGAAAAAAATATGTTAAAAGGTTAAACGAATTTAATAAATGGAGAACGAGTTAAGCATGGAGCAATAATAAAATAATAAAAAATTGCGTAACCAAAAAATTTTATGCAATAATTAAATTCATACTAAAAATAAAAAATATTATATTATTTAAAAGTCATTAACTATCTTTCAAGTCCAGAGATTGACTGGAGAAAAAAAATAAACTATTTTAAGTTTGAGATCCCAAAAAAAAACAAGTTCTTGTGGATGACCTGGTCAACGAACACATGACTATAAGGATGAATTTTTTTCTTTCATTTAAGAAAATGAAGAAATATATAAATAAGATATTTACAAGAGGCTTTTTGAAGATGTAAAACTAAGAATATTTGGTTGGGTATAAATTTTGAGTACATATATTAAAAATATTAGTTTTTGTTATTGGAAGTTTTACACGACTAATTAAATGTATATAAGTGAATGTAAATTTTATCCTACAAATCGATTTTCTGAGATTAAATTATGTTTAAAATTTACTTCTAACATTTATAAATATAAATATTTATATATATATTATAATAAGAAGGTTGAAGAAAAAGTGGAGAAGATTTGAATTGAGTAAAGGAAAAACTTTTTTTAACAATACTTTTTTAACAACCTTTTGACAACGCATACGTGACAGTTTGTGATTGGTCTATTTTAAATATTTTTAAACATAAATTCAAATAGACTAATAAAACAATGACACATGTGTTGTTGTCAAAAAGGGTTGTCAAAATATCATTTTCCTTAAATAAAATATAAAGTGAATTATTTGTTGGGCGGCACACCAACCCAGCACGCGTTTTTCGTTTGAAATGCATGGTCAACTGTGGTGCGTGCGATTAGTTCATAACTGTGGAACCTTGACTTTAGAGTCATGTTTTTGAAACATCATGTGCTGTCTTTTTTTAATATAAAACAATTCAACTAACACATAACAAACTACCAATGCCAACTTATCACTTCAAACTAAAACTATAACTTACTATTTTCATTCATGGAACTAGGTTTTGATCTATGGGTAGAGATCCATTTTTTTTTTTATGTTTTCTTTTGATTTTAAGTATGAGTTAAAGTCATTCTTTTATTTTATTTTGTATTTATTATCGTTTGGTCAAGTTAGAGAATTGTTGTAAGAATATTGTAATGTTAAATTTTTGAAAATTCAATAATATTAACAATAAATGTGTAATGGATGTAATTAACTTATCACATCATTTTAAATTTGTATTTATAGATTTCGAAATAAGTTTTAGATTAACATCAATCTAATTACAATCTACATGATAATAATTTAAAGAGTGTTGCTTCTTCCACCTCCCCATTTTCTTCCTCCACCTCTCCAACTTTCTTCAATTTTTCTTTTATTACAAAACTAACCTTTCTTTTACCTTTTTTATTCTTTTTAATTTTTTTACTCTTTTAGTTTTAGGGGTTCTCTCTTCACCACCAACCCTTCTTCCACCACCTCTTCCAGTTTATTTTATTTTCAAAACTATTCTTCTGTTAAAACTTTTTTTATTTTTACCATTTAAATTTTTTTAATATATTTCAAAACTCTAATCTGCACCCCACCATCACATCTCTCACGGATCTCATCCCATTTGGGTTTCCGTTGAGCTTTTCTTCTCCCTCAAAATCTCTGACACAAACAATAAGCTAACCCAATTTCCAGTTCAAGTTAAAGACTTTTTTTTTATATTGAGAATGCAAAAAAAAATTGATGTATTTAATCAATGTAATAAAAAAAGTTAGCAAACAATAGGAGAAAAGAAGTACTGGCGAGAGTCTTTCTCTTGCCGAACAAAACATGGTGGTTCGAAGAGACCTTTTCCTCAGTGGTGCACCGCATAGATGTTAATGCTGGGTAGCATAAAACGTGGCGCATCCCAATCAGGGTTGGGTTCCATGGCACTTTTTCGATTATCCAAAAGGTTCGTCATCTCCAATCTCCTCCTTCCCCTCCTCTTGCAATCTTCTTCAACAGCCCTTAATCCTTCGTCAAGTTCAAAATTTTACCACCATTATCCCAAACCCACAATCCCATTTTCCTATGGGTCTCCAAGACACATCACATTAGCCTCCCACACGACCTAACCTAGGTCCACATCCAACGCCCAAACAATCTGCAGAATTTTATCCAACTCTGACGACTCCACCGTCGCGGCCTCTCTCGCGGATGTTGTGGTGAATCCTTCGTCGGAGTCGATGTATTTTACCTTAAACGGATTTTGAGATCCGTCGACGAATCCTTAAGGGAGGTTTCACGGGTTACTGAAAGGATAAAATAGGAATAAAGTAAAGGGTAAAAGAGGAATGGGGAGGTGTAGGGAGAAAATGGAGAAGTGTAGGGAGTAACACCCTAATTTAAAATTGCCTTTTAACATTAATCTTCATTCAACCTATCCAATGATTCTTTTGAAATTTCAAACTGACATAACTATCTTGAGCTGATCAAACAACCATATTATATAATTACATTAATTTTTCTTTTACCTCTAAATTTTATAACTTTTATTAAAATGATTTATTGTATTTGAGTATCGTTAAAGAAAATGGATATTTTGTAATTTTAAATAAATAGTCATGTAATTAGTTGTATTTTCATAGTGTACGAATAACTTTCCAACCATCGTTCTCTTCATCATCAACTCATATAAACAAATAAAAAAATAAAAAATTAATTTCATTGGAAGAAAATTTAGAAGATGACAAATTTTGTGACAGATTTTTCTTTTTTTTCTCGATGGGATAAGTATTCTCACTTTTGTGTGATAGAGACTATTATCGGGTAGTATTGTAGGTTTCATCTATAATATTATTTAAATAAAGGTAGATATCGTCTTATTGAGTTTATTTTTAGTTAAACTTAAATTTTAGTACCTAATATAATATAAGAATCATTCACAATACTATTTAAAACTTGGATTTATAGTGTCACCTATGATTAGATTTTTTAGATTAGCAATTGGACCATCTTCTAAGAACTCAATATCATTTATGGTTTAAATTAGCAATAATGAAAAGGATATTGTTCTTAATTTTTTATTTGATAGGTCAAAGAAAATTGCTAAAATCAATTAATAGGCTATTTGTGACATTATTTCTAGTGTTTTCGATTGTCTAAGACGTCTTTCTTTTTGTAGCACTCGATAATATTTTAATAAAATATTTTAAAATGAATAGAAACTAAAGTTTGCAAATAAAAATGATATATTTATTTATTACAAAAAATTTAAATTTTTAAATATTTTTTCTTTATAACACATTTCTATATAAAATATTTGTTAGATTATATTACAAGAACTAAACAAAGAATAAATTTCTTTAAAACAATCAAATATTAGTTTGGTAAGTGTACTTTATCACGCAGATCAATCGGTCAACCACATAATAAGTCAACTTTAGAGACACATCACAACTTGATTTATCGAACGGTCATTTATAACTATCATGACTGATCAGTCCAAAAACTAATCTTCTCAATTAACTAGTTAAAAACATACATAGACAATATTGGATTATGATTGGACCTACACTAATCGAAGACCCACATAGAAACCTATAAATATAAAGTGGCTATATTTATTGAACATTTAAAACCTGATTTCTATAATCGATCGATAGTCTTAAACTAACTCGATGATTAGAATGTCAAATTGACGGCATATTCTTGAGAGTTAAAAAAATTGTAAAAAATGTGTCTCTGAATCATATATACTGAAACAATAAGTATAATAAATCTTATCTATGTTTTAGTTTTTTTTTTTCTTCTCTTATTTGAAATATATTAAAAGGTGTTGTCACTACAGGATTAAACTTCTTGAACCTTACCTGGGTTGGTACAGTATATTTATAGATAAGGGATTGAATAATATATGAACTATATAATATAATATTTGATTGATCAGTTTGAGTGGTTATTGATGTATTTAACGTCAAAGGTAAGAAATAACGATGTTGATGGACTTAGGAATATAGGAATCCTTGTAGAGTTGTAGAACTTTATGAAAAACATTTGTTTTAATTGAGTGTTATGTTATTGTTTTTAATATAATGTATCAAAAAAGATAGCATGATCATTGATCATTGATCATCCCTTTGTTGAACTTCAAATATCCTAAATGTATCTATCTATCTATCTGTAACCAAAAAAGAAAGCATTGTTTTCAGAAATAACCAGAAAATGAATGCAAGAACAAAAGGAAAAGTAAAGTCAGTGACAGATCTCTGGAATTAACTTCTAAACAAAATTCATAAGCACAAAAGACTGCATAATTTAAGTCAATCCATTAGTAGCATGAAGATGTAGAATCATTATATATATATATGGAGAGAGAAACTAATTTAAATGAAGAAATTGGTGACAGAATGATGTGAGAAAAAGAATGAGGTATCAAGGAAACTGGAATGAACCACCAATCTGATTAGAACCAGCAGGAGGGTTGATGGCAACCCAGAGGAGAGAAATTGTGATGGAAATGAGGCCTGACCATACAAAAACTATGGTAGGTGTTCTTCCTCTTCTTCCCATCAAACCTTTTGCAAAGGGATAGAGATGAGCCAAGACCCAAAAACTGAAGAACACACCACCCAGTAGACGGCTCCATTGTGGTATCACACTGTAAATGGTTCTGCTAACTCCAACTGCTATTCCTATCAGGTTAACCATCATAATTGTGATAGGTGGTATCATGAGGGATGTCCATTTCACAATATACAGATCAGCAAATTCATCATCTACATCATCGCCACCTGACTTTGAAGTCAAGGTGAATGAGATTTCAATTCCTGCTATCACTTTCAGCAAACCTTGAAGCACAGCAGCAAGATGAGCACTTGTCCCTCCAATCAGCCAGAACTGCTCATTTCTCCACCATTCTTCCAGCTCAATGCCTGACCACTTAATCTCAAGCACTGCAAGTATGCAGAGTGTTACAGTGATGCCTAAGAGGTATGAAAGAAAAGTGACATTGAGGGTCTGCACAATGAACTGCCCAGAGAAAAGGGACAATGCAGGAAGGAAGCAGTAGACAATTAGAAATATGGATGTGAAAGGGTAGATTCCAACGTTAAGATATGCAATTCTTTGAAGAATTTTCATTCTTGGGCTGGCCAGCAAAGCATTGTTTCTTGAGAAGAATATCTCAACTGAGCCAGTAGCCCATCTGAGAACTTGATGCAATCTGTCAGTAAGATTGATGGGAGCAGTTCCACGGAAGGCATCACGTTTGGTTACACAGTAAACTGATTTCCATCCTCTATTGTGCATCCTATACCCAGTCACAACATCCTCCGTCACAGAGCCATAGATCCACCCGACACGGTTTCCCCACTCGGTCTTGTCCTCGTACCAACAGGAGATGACACTGATGGCCTCTGCCACTGTCGATGCATCGAGAAGTTCGCGGGGGATGGTGAGAGCACCCGGCGGACGTCCGTTTTTCACGGCAGGGTGATCGGCCAGTGGCCGGCCTTGGAATTCAGCCACAGGAATAGAGTCAATAAGGAAAGTTGAGTTTCCAAACTTCTTCGGGAACAGTGATAGATTCATCTCCTCCTCATCAGAATCACCCATCCTCAATGCCCGACTCTCTTCTGGGGTGCTTGCCATTGATGCATGTTTCTTCTGACGACCAAAGCAACAATTACAACAACCTGTGTGGTGCTCTTTGGAACGAGGTGGGTCAAAACCATACAGTGCAATCCGTCTGAAAAGGCACCCTGTTCCCACATACACCGGCCCTTGAAGTCCATCAAGGGCTCTCATGTTGACATCAAAGAAGACAGTATTGTGATTGGCATATCTATCAGAGGGATCAATCCCTTCAAACCTTTGGGGGAACTGGACGTAACAAAGGCGATCGCCGCCACGATCCATCATAAAGCACATGCCTTCCCTCATTGCCTTTGAGTTGTAGATATAGTGATCACAGTCAAGATTGAGAATAAATGGACCATTAGACATAATTGCCGATGCTCGAACCAAGGCATTCATGGCGCCAGCTTTCTTGTTGTGATCATAGCCTGGTCGCTTCTCTCGAGAAACATAAACAAGAAGGGGAAGACGGATATCAACATCAGTAAGGTCTATGAGACTTGTATCATCTGCATTTCCTGGGAGAGGTTCATCGCTAGGAGGCTTCAACATCACCTGCATTATCATCAAAAAACATGATTCATATAATTCATCATGCTTAACTCAATAACACTAGTTTGACACTTGAATAAAACATTAGAAGGACCTATTTAGTACCTGAATTATACCAGCATGGTCACCCTTAGAATGCTCAGATGTAGGATTCAACCAAGTTCCTGGCCAATGTGTTCCATCAGCCATCCATGTTGCTTTAGGAATCTTTACCGTTTCTTGAGGTTCATCTCCCCTATTTTGTCTCTGAACTTTCATGGCCTTGATTTCCTCTCTTGCATGATAGGCATCAGATCGGCGACGAATAGATTCAGGCAGACCATTGATCCTAACCTTAAATTCATCATACTCACGCTTTACTCGTCTTCGATCCTTGACAAAATCAGGCCGCACTTTGTTTTTGTAAGGGTCTCTTTTTAAGTTGAAGTATGATTCAGGATTCCTGGGCTCTATATCATGTTTACGGCAGAAGGGAACCCATGTATTAGCAAAGCTAGCAGCTTCAGCCATTGCCTCAAAAGTTAGGAGCGCACCTCCATCATCAGAAACATAACAAGAAAGCTTCTCCACAGGGTAATCAGCAGCTAAAATAGACAGGATAGTGTTTGCAGTTACGAGAGGAGGTTCTTTCTCAGGATCTGCAGTAGAAACAAATATATCTATTCCTGGAAGATCAGATTTTCCAGTTGGATTGTTAGGGGTGGGTGTTTCAAATTTCTCCTTTAGAACATTAAGATCTGTGGAACGATTCACTGGGCATAATTTGGGCAGTTGATCCAGAAGCCAGGAAAAAGCAAACCATATCTCACAAACAACAGACATGCCCCATAGCCATACTGCATCAGTATTTTGGTGTTTGACCCTCCATGCCAAGAACAGTGCCAATACAACCAAACGAATAAAAATGATAAGACTGCAAACAGACACAAAGAACAATAAATTAGTCAAATTTAAGAGTAAAACAAACAAGGTGCGATATTTTACAAGGAAAAAGTTATTTAAGAGTAAAGACTCTATACCGATATGGACTCAAAATAGCAGCAGGTATCTTCAGTTTCCTAGTAAGTGGTCTCCAAGGTCTGTTCATCAATTCAGTTGGCTCAACAACATCATCCTCTATTTCATTTCCAAAACCTCCTTCCTTTGGCCATATAGCATTACCATAGCCATAGGTCCCCTTTGTTTCAAAGAGCCACCGGTTATGATCAAAGTCTCCAGTTTGGCTCCTCATTAACATTGATTTCGTTGACTTCATCAAGGACAATCTCTTCTCCATTTTAGACATTCCACCAGGTGGAGGAAGTGGAAGAGGACGTCCATTATCTACAGCCACTTCATCTAATTCTGTGTTCTTATACGGTTCCTTGCATCCTGGGCAAATACCACCTCCTGTTTTCACTGCATCTATATAACAATCTCTACATATCTTAAAATCACACTCACAGGGAAGAATATCAGCACCACGTTCATCACTCATCACCTTAGAATCACAACCAGGAACTGCACATGAAGACCCTTTTGCACCAGCCATCTGTGGATGATTTGCTTCAGATTCTATCACCTTATCCATTAGATGGGCTCGAGTAACGCTGTTGAATCCACCAGTGAAAAGTGAATTTGACACATATTGCTCCTCAACTTTCTGTGAGATTGATGGATCCATAGGTTGGTTATCTGGGGTGGCTGGTATATGCACTGTATAATTCATGAAGTCTGTGCTCCCTATTTCACTGTCAAGATCATCTCTAGAGTAACTGACATAGCGACCTGAGGAAGTTCTCCGCCCAAATTGTACACTTGGAGGTAAAGGAGGCTTCTGGCCATCAGCTGCATCAGACGATGTTGATATAGATGATCGGCTTGCTCTAAACATTTTTGATGCCATATTTGACTACAGAACTGATTATAATATCCTGAAACTCGGAAATTTACTGAATCAGAACTTCATCAAAAGCTATAGATAATTTTCAATTCACAAGAAACACTGAGACCAGATATCAAACATGAATCTTAATCCATAGTTAAGAGTGCTGTCACAGAGAAAGACCAAGAAATTTTTTTACATTATTCAAGTATCAAACAGACAACTGAAACAAGTATAAGCTTTTGAATATTTGTTCTCCTTTGGTGAAAACTCGTGTATATTTTTCTTATAAGCAAAATATAACCGGTGACCCCATTACAACAGACACCTTTCTGAACAAACAAGTAAAACGCTGGCTGGATCTCAGTAAAATCTTGAAGATTGATCAGATAATTTCAAAAGGTCCACACAAATATCAGAAACAAAAACGAAACCCGAAAAATGCGAACTTTTATGAGGAAGTAGAAAAGATAAGAGACCACATATTCACTGGAATCTACAAAGATGCAGAGACTCAACCCAGTGGCATTTTTTCCATAAACCCCCCACTAGAAGATCCAAAAATGTTTTTTTTTTTTTTTTTTCACTCAAAACAAAACCAACCCGAAGAGATTACGAGCTCCAAGTTGTACAAGATTCTGATAGGAAAAAAAGGTACAGAAGTCATCTTCACACATAAGCAAAAAACACGAACCCCTTTGACACTGCTGTCCCTAATCAGCAGCAGCAACCACATTAACAAGTCAGCCAAAGTTGGTAAACCCCTTTGACTTCCCTGCTTCGGTGAACTCACAAACAATCATAAATCTAAAAAAGATCAGATTTTTTTTTTTTGTTTTGTTTTGCACAAGAAAATGCCCAATTCACAATTTCTCAGCTTTCTCAGTTTTTCAACCTCAGCCATCACTCATACAGAAAAACTCAACAGGTAAAGCTTGAACCTTGAAGTAGAAAAACAACCACGAATACGTGTTACACAGAAGGGGTGGTGCAAAGGATGAAAAACGAAGATTACCTCTTTACTTAGTTTCAGATCTGTGTATTGTGAATTTACCAGAAAGCCATGAGAAAAGAAGAGAAGAGATGAGTTTGAATTTGAATCTGATAGAAAGCTTAAAAGTTATAAAGTGTTGAACTTGCTCTCCAACTGTCACCCTTGTAGGCTTCAAAATACAAACAAATAAACGCGCTTACATGACACTATCACACGCAATTTAGACAGAGCAAAGACAGAACCAGAATCAGTCCTCACCAAAACATGTTTTATATCTTTTATTTTGTTTCCTCGGATCTTATTTTTACAAAGTAAGCCATTTTCTGTAATTAATAACATTCATATTGCAAATCACAGAAGGTTATTTATTTATTTTTGCTCATTTTAGGTATGTTAGAATAAAATAAAATAAATTATATTTAATGATTTAAATTACATTAATTCCATTTAATGATTTGTATTAATTTTAATTCAGTGAATTATACATACACTTTTTAATGATGTTAATCCTTAATAATATGTATCAATGTCAAGCAATAATATTCTGTTAATTATGTCATGTTAATTTTTTCATTAAGAGAAAGAACATAGCTTGATCTCTCACTAGTTTTATTTTAAGTTTTTTTACTGTTGAAATACAGAATAATGGTCGGTGTTTAATTAATAGAATTCATCATTGTCGATTAAAAAGCAACATAACAAATAAATAAAAAAAACATTTTTTTTAATGTAAAAGAGTAACAGAACATGGAGACAATTAGACAAAATATCACTCTCCCTCGAGAAATGCACTATCAGAATAATTATAAAGTATAGTTTTATAATTATTCATTTTAAATATAAAAAAAAAATCTCCATTTTTTAGAAAATTAGTTTGCTTTTCATAAAGTTGCAGAAAATGGGAAGTGTGGACCCATAGAAATTCGTGAACTTTTGTTGTAAATTGTTAACAAATAAATATCAATCATGGCTATCTAAAAAGAACAACATAATAATGTCTTTTTATTAAAAAAGAAAAGATATTTTCTTAAAATGAGTGATTTAGATTTATTACGTATTTTTTAAAATAAAATCATGACTAAATTTCAAAGTTTAGAACAATTAGTATTTTAAATATGGCATTTGCTTTAATAATGTCGTTTTAGACGAATTTGAGATAAGAATCTAATTTTGTATGTAATGATGGCAAATCTAAACCTAAACAGTATAGTAATAAGTTTTTAAGAATTATAAAGTACATTATATATATTAAGAAATTTTTTAAGAAAAATCAATAATATTATAACTTTTATTATTAAATTACTAATCTTGTTGATATATGTCATAATTAAATATAAAACTAAATTATATATAATTAGTGTAAGTCTTATTCTTACAATCTTTTCTTATTAAGTTGAGTTATATTTAATGTTATTTTTATAAAAAGGTTAAGTAATGAAGACTTTAATGTATAATTTTTTTTTTTGTTAAAACTTTGTAGGTAATACATTCTCAACTATATTTTTTTTATAAGAAATTGACTGGTTATTATTAAATATTATATGAATTCTTAGATTGATTGAACTTTGCCAACTGAACTTTTCAAGTTTTCAATAATTTTACCAGCTACAAAGAAAAAAAATGTAATTTAGAAACTAAAGAGTTGGCTGAGTCGAGAAAATACTAATGTGATTATGATTTGGTTTCATACAGTAATATGTGTTGAAGATTTCAAATTTAAATGAGATTACGCATATATTAATATAATCACGTAAAAATTTTCGAGAAAATGTTCCAAGAATAATTTAATGAAGTTTTTTTTTTTATTTATTTCATTTCAATATAAACATAGCACTTTTATTTTCAATATTTTTAGTGTTGTAAAGGATTTACGGAAATTTTGATACCAGATTAATATGTAAACTTCAAACATAAATTTCAATTACATTTATTAGTTAATAATAAAATAAAAATATGCCATACGGTAAATAATTCAAATGTTATTTTCAACTCAAATATTATTAAATTAACTCTAAAAGAAAAAGAATAAAGATACTTAGGCAACATTTTTTTCACAATATTTGAATACCATCATATGTGTTATGGTGTGATTGGTCTATGGTGGTGTCATTGTGTCATTTGGACCAATCACACAATGACACATATGATGATGTTCAAATGTTGTCAAAAAAATGTTATCTATGTATCATTAAAAAAAAAATAGTGTAAGCATGAAGAAAATTGTTTTAGATACTTCACCGCTATAATTTGACCGAAAAAGCAGCGTTTTAGGTGTTAGCGTGGCTGTTCACGCGTCAAACCCAACCCAATGTCTCTGTCATAATTGTAACGTGCTTTTGTTACTAACATTAAATTAAAGCACGCCGTTTCAAAACGTTACATTCTTTCTTATATTGTATATCCATTCTTCCAAAACGTTATCATTTCTTATTTTCCATATCTGAATGTGTGAAAGATGACATTTTCATATCATGTGCCATGATGCCATGCCATATCTATCCAGGGTTTCCATTGTGTTGGTGCTGCTGTATGCAATGCTCAACCGTGCTTTTTTCTTGACATTGGTAGATAATAGATTAATCCGAAATTAAGGTTTTGACATTCAAAATATAAAAGGTTTTGTTATCTAACTAAATTCTGATGTGACATTAACATCATACATGAATGAACAAGAGATGACAGAGAGTGAATGAAAGCTCGTTGAAATTATCCAGAGTTTCCCATGTATATCTTGTCTGTCAATCACTTATATACCATAATGCAAACAGAAGTTGCACACAAAGTGCAAAAAAAATAATGGAGCGAGCAATCTTCAGATATAAAAGTAACGTGACATTAAAACCACTCTGTTCTATATTCATCGTAAATTAGAAAGAGATGAGATCATCTTTCGATGATTGCTGTTTCTTTGTATCGTGTCCCCCATCTGATGCTTCACCACCTTTTTTCCCAAAAATCATCTCATCAAGATCATCCATCATGTCATCGTTGCTCCCTCCATGGGGTGTTCTTGATCCAGCCGGCTTTCTAATCAAGGCATCTTCTTTAATATGGCGTGGTGATTCGTCTGGCTCCACAGCAACTGGTATCATGGCTGGTTCAGGCTGAAGTGGAGCAGCTGCAGGCTGCTTCAACTCTTCGTACTTGCTCAGAACCTTCTGAATCTCATCGTTAACGTTCAAGGCCTCAAAAAGCAGTGCTTCATTATCCCCAGCAGTTTCAACAATTCTCTGGACAGTAGTTTGCGACCGACGACACTGCTGTACAAGTGTGGAGGTCAAATCATCCTGCACATCGAACAAATCGTCACATTTACATTTTTGGCCATTCACCAATGCCTGATTCAATACGCTTCTTCTCTAGTAAGGTACATCACATGGTTAAAACTGACTTTTTTATTTGCAGAACTTGCAAGGGTAGTTTAGAATAAGTTCTTGACTGGGTGTTGCCTGATTAAGTAAATAGGATAATTAAGAGATTATTGAGTAAATGGCATCCCTCTTTGTAGTATCCATCATCCTAATAAATCAGTAATTCAAAATTTCAGATAAACAACACCCATCACTGCATTATCATGGCCAAGGGGATAATAAATCTCGTTACTGGAAACTATACAAGATATAATTAACTTCAATAAAGTATAACAAGCATTACCAGCTCATTTAGTTTCTTTGGAGAGGATATAATTACTATTATCACTGAAAACATCATCAATAACTCGGTTCCCTCAATTGCCTCTGGAGAAGACCAATTTCTTAAGTCTATTTCAGTTTTACAACACTTTTTAAATTTCCACACTCGAAATAAAATAATCCAAAGAACAAAGTCTTGTATTGACAAATGCCACTGACGATTTTTTATGACTATATCTATATAGTGTAACACACAATTCTAAACCAATAAAAAAATCTCAAGATAAGCACTCACACGAGTCAGAGTAAATTAAGGAGATACACTTGACAAAAGTTTGTGAAGATAATACCCAAGTGGTTTACGTTTACAGTAGATGACATTTCCATAACCACAATATCTACAATTTTTCCATCACCAGTGAGTTCAAACTCAAAAGTTTTATAGATTTAAGAAAACTGTCCGCTTTTGTATTGTGAAAAGCACAAGACAGTAAGCAAAACAGAGGCCATCACAACACAGAGTAAATTTTGATGAGAGAAAAGGTCATGCAACAACATCACAGGCTATTAGTTACAAAAGCAACTGGAGTTACTTATGGTCCTAATCGGTCCTAATCCAAACCTACATTACTTATGGTCAAAATCAATCGAGAGCAACGAAACAACACATTCAAAAATAGCAATAACTAACATCAGACCACCACAACCAATATACCTGTAAAGCATCCTGTTGCGGCGAAGACGACAACACAGTGGAAAGAAGTTCAATGCTATTTCTCGCAACATCAAAGGCTTCCTTAGTCTGTTCAGGAGAAAAACTCTGAACAGGAACATCATGCTCAAACTGCCCAGGAACATCATGCTCAAACTGCTGTTGAAGACTGACATCAACCTCCGGAGCAGAAACTGAACGAGGCGGAGTGAATATAGGAGCCAAGCTTTCATTGTCACGACCAGGAAACCTTATACCCCTCGATTTCAGACTCTGGAAAACAACAAAAAAACTCCTAAATATAACCAAAAAATTCTCACACCAGTTAATTAATTCACAGGCTCTGGTCTCAAACTGTTTGAATTCAACTAAGAGTGAAGACAGAAACAGAGAGAGAACCTTGTAAGTTTCTTCAAAGACGGGGAGATATCGCAACTCGCCGGTTGACTCACCCCAGGCTTCGATCATCATCAAGGCCTTGTTCCGGTTGTTGACGACCGTCTGGGGGTCGTCGATGAGTCTGACCATCTCGTCGAGAACACGCTCGGCGGCGACCTCAGAGAAGGCCTTCTCGCAGTTTTTGACGCAGGTTTCGAGGAGGACGAGGGCGAGGTACTGAACCCTAGGGCTTTTCACCATGATCCTCTTCTTGATTCCCCTTATGAGCTCAACGCTGGAGAGCTTGTCGGTGTTGATGAGGTCGCAGAGATCGAGGTTGAGGGCCCAATCGGGCTCGTCTAGGGCCTCCGAAGTGGCGTCCTCCACCAGCTTGTCGGCCTGATTCGGGCCCTGGAAGAACTCTCTGACCTTGAAGCTCATCGAACTCATTCCCTCACTCATCTTCCGACCCACTTCCACTCCTCCGATTTTCAGACGCTCCCCCAAAGCACTCACTTTTTCCATCAGATTATCGCTCATCTTCTGATTCTGATTCTGATTCTGATCCAAACAAGATCAACGGAAAAGGGTTTTTCACAGTGAAGTGTTCGGTGCTCCCAACAACGCGTGACGACTGGGTAAAGTCTACCCCTTCGCAACGCAACACTCTGTTTTCTCCCTTTCCCTTTCTCTCTGTTGTTTCCTTTTAATAGGAACAGAGTCTTTTAACTTTTCTTTAAAAATATCATTTTTAGGGTTTTCTTCTCAATTCATATGTTTAAATAATTTAATTGTATAGATTTTAAATTGTAATGTAATTAAGTGGATAGCTTCATTTAGACTTCAGAAGTACTTTTTCAGTCTTCTTTACCATCTTCCTAACTTCCTTCTCACTCCAAATTCATTATTCCATAACTATTTTCTTTTTTTCAAACACCTTTTCTTCTAAAAATCTTAGATTTCTAGTCAAATTACCTAATATATGAGTCAATATGCTATTCTTTCTAACGAATTCAGTAAAATCCATATGAATTTTTTGAAAAAATATAGTTTCTTTTATAAAAATAATTACCCTTTCAAAAAAAATATTATACTTAACTTGATGAATTAGTTGAACAAATGTACATCCACCTGCTCCATTTTCTTTTCTTTTTTTTTTCATAAATTCATCCTTTATAACTGTGATAGTTAATAAATGTCGTAAAGAAATTCTTCTTGTGTATTTTATTTACAACAAAAACTTTGTTGTTTCATAGGTTTGAGACGAATAACGAGTATCAATAATTCATATAAACGTACATTAGCCTATGCATGTTTGTATGTTGCAAATTCATTTCGTGTGTAGTATTTATATATTTACTTAATAAGTAATATGTTTGCCTGTTTTTACATAATATATTTGTTGAATTTTAAATTTTAAGTTGATATAAAAAATTTGAAAGTAGATGCAAGAGAGATTGTAATTCAATTTTCTTTATTAATAACTAACATTTATTGATAATTTTTTTTATTAATATTAATTGTTTCCCTACACTATGCACATAGAAATAAATAAATAAAAAAGAAATATATATTATGCAATTTTGGATTCTTTGAACATCTTTCATTTTAAATTTTTTCATATCTTTAAGAACTTTGAATTTAAGAATTTATTTTTATCAGTATCATTCACTTTTCCAAGAAATAAATACGATTCACGCATAATAGCTTTTGTGCATACATTAATTTAATAATAATAGTAGTGATTACTTAAAAGTGATGACAACAATCAATAATTTGTTATGTTGGGTCTTTTGTTTGTTGTGATTTCCGTTATATTTTCATTTTACTTATTCATTTTGGTGTGTTTAAAACTGAATGATTATATTAATTATAATTATAATAATTACTACCAAATTAGTAACAAATCGGCGTACATAATTTTTTAACAGGGCATTTATGGCACCACGTTAAATATAAGTTTTCATGGCTGTAGTATCTAGTTCTGATTAAAAAAATAAAAAACCTATTTTTCAATGTTATAATTGTGACTAAAAAAAAACATGTACCATATCATAATTATGATGATTTACATTTTAAAGGGATGAATGTCAATTTAATATAATTAAACATTCTTTTCACTTTATTTTTACTTTTATCCAAATAAGAAAAAACTCTTAATTTTTCTTCATATCTACTCTTACTTCGTCAAAACAAAAATAGAATAGAAATGGGCATTTCGAAACATGGATAAAATCGATTTCAAACACCCTTTTAATGTATTTTAGCAAGTAATGAAAGATAAGAAAGAACTAAAATATACAAGTATAAATTCTCAATGAATTAAAGTGAACTATAATCTTAAAAATGAAAACAGCCGCGTGTATAAATTCTACTAGTATAGAAACTGAAAAAAAAAAGGTGAAATCTTCAAGCATTCCTGTTTTTCTTTCATCAAATTTCTTATCCTTTTTCTTTTCTTCTGATTAAAATAACTATTTTGTCTCTCTATCTAAAGCTAAAAAGGGGGAAAAATTTGCACATTTGAGAATAATGACTATTACCAATAACCTCTGCAAAGCAAATGACTACAAGTTCCATTCTGTGAGAATCAAAATACCTGAGCAGGTGGGGGCAACTGAAATAAGTGCCGTTACAAGATGAGCAAAAACTCAATCATTGGTTATTTCCATCACCATTTCTCAAGACCCAAACAGAACCTTTCGAAATGCATAACTCACTCATGACCTGAAATTGTTTTAGAAAAAAACAAACAAACAACCATTAAGCTTTTATTTGCATTCCCTCATGTTAATAAGATCATTATCTACTTTCAAATTAATATGACTACACAGGTGACATTCATTCTCTTTCATCTTGCCTAGAACTATGGATCAAAGTCTCAAGATAGATTGTACAAGGTTTCCTGTCTTTAGTGTCTACCTCGTTTATTTACATCATATCCATGCCTGGTACATTTTTGTAAACTACAAATAAATAAGTAGCATACCACAGCCAACTCATGAAAAAAAAAACATCACCTTGTTATATTCGTTGTTAGGGACTTCTCTACCCAGTTTTCTCCTTGCAGCTTCAAGTATCTCAGCCTTCTTGAGCTTGGCACCGGGTCCACTTCCACGAAGCATATCAATTACAACATCTCTACAGAGACAGATGCAGTCCTTAGCATTATCTAACAAATGAAATATGCTACTTGTTTTTTAAATTTTCAGATCTCCCATGGATCGAAAACATTTTCCATTAAGGGGGAGAGGTGAGGAAGAGAAAAAACAACCTGAACGGATCATCTTTTGATGATTTCAATACATAATAACCATGGATTTCACATGAAACTTCATTTATGACTGCCATTAACTCATTATGTGGACCGTCAAGACTGTGAGCCGCATCCACGGCAATTTTAGAATCTCCCTTTGAAAGCATAGCTTTGGAAACTGCCATCTCACGCAATCCTTGGCATATCACTTTGAAACTGCCAATATAAATAGAAACATTAGAAGACAACTGTCAAACAAGATAAAAAAAATAGAACTTCTTTTGAGCCAAATTCTATTCAATGGAGGAGAATTCCCCCCTAATGCAATTACTATCACCATGACTATAAGAGTGACAAACTGGTCAGAAAGATGCATATCACTGAGGTGAATTTTCAAGAACTGGCATCGGCGGCATTACAACCTTATCCCTATTTAAATAAGATTTAATCCAAATAACCAATTGCCATGAAGAATTTTGTTTGAGGGAAACCACCAGACATTTAGCTGACAAAAAAATAGTTATTTATAAATTTAGCCCAGAACCATAGCCACCTCATCTCTGTAACACGCTCATTTCTGCAACACGTATACAAATTTTATCTCTCTTCAGATCACCCACCTATGTCGACGAGAAGTCCCTCAATATCACTCCAAACAAATCGTTCAAAACAAAAATTTCAATCAGCAAGACATTGGGATAAGATAGAAAACATTGTTTTATTTTTATTTTTTTTGCAAAAGAATATTAGCTCAAAAGATTTCTTCAATTCACTGACTGACACTTTAAGATAATTCCAGCCATGAGTACCACGGCCACAGAAATACTGCAGAGTTTCATGCGGCTTTACACTCCCTCCTGTACAAAATAGTATAAAATTCTTGATGCCATGGGACCTAGTTACATGCCCAATGACTGTTGTGAGCACAGCTTGTGATCTCTTGGTGTCTTTGCGTACTATATCAAGAAAAGCATACAATCCAGAACACGGGGATACAACATTTTAAAATATATGCATAATACAGCATAAGACGTTAACAAAACACACAAATCTTATGTATCAAAAGAGAAAATTAATTTCTTCAATTACACAAAAAATAAAAATAAAGCTGGTGTGTGGAAAGTGTTATGAAGTTAACTACAACTATCGTGCTTCCCAATATTATCACAACAATAATTTCAACATGGGAAATCACCAAAGCAAAAGGATGGATATCTCTATAACAGTACCTGCAAACTTTGTTAGTCTGAAAAAGCTTCTTGAGGGCAATTGGTAGAGCATGTCGGGTTTCATTTGACATGGTCATTTTCCCAGTAGACACTCCAGCCAGACTTGTTGTCCCTTGATCAGAACTTGCTGATTTAAGAGCCTCATTGTTTACACCTTGGTTTGCTACAGCACTTTTACCAATTTTACGTTTTCCAGCATTTGATACAAGACCAGGTAAATGTTGTTCCAAACCTTTGAAAAGTCTTTCCTGTTTTTCAACAATATCTGGATAGAGTTTTTTGAATGACTCATCAGGACGCTCTTTGAATTTCCAGTAAGGTTTTGGTTCTCCAGCAGATTTATCAAGATTAGCTGTTTCCAAGCCAAAGTGCTTCAGGAACTCCTTCACATGAGCAGTAAGTTCACCTCGAACATTCATATCAGAAGACTGAACTTTCAAATTCTTGCTAAACATTAGTAAGACATAATCTCTGGCCAAAGATTCTACGCCACCATTAGGATATAGCAATGAACTTTTTGCAGTCCATAGCCCCCACAACAATATTGCATGTTGCTGCAGGAATTTTAGAATTTCCTCCTCGGAGTATTCAGGAGCAAAGTGTTTTATAGCACTGAAACGCTGTGGTGGATATGTCTATCATAAAGAGCAGTGTTAGGAAAGTTATAGAAAGTAGCACAGAAAAACATGATTCACGAATAGAAAATTACAGCATCATTTGATCTTTGTAGCATATCCCACCTCAAAGGAAAAGGCTATGTGGTGATGGCCGTTATACTACATAGTTCAGAAGAGACCATAGTTGAGATAATTAGACCAGATTGGCCAGTTCAACTACGAGTCACTTAACACATAAAGTTAGGTTCCATCCCTTTAACTGGTGATCAGGAAACCAGTCGGTAAATCATGAAATTGGGCACAGACTGGCAAGAACTAGCTGATTCAATTCACAAACAGATGAATTTTTATATGGGGAGAAAATTAAAATCCCCTACCTATAATATTCATAACCTCTTTTGAAATCATTGTTACTTTTGATATGCATTATACGAAATCTAACTATACATCATACTTTTGACTGTATTTAGGTTAATACTGAACTTATTTTTAAGACTATGCAGTCCATTGATGTTAACTTAAATTTTTGCATTAATTTATTACTTACGGATATGTATAAATATTCCATTCTCACTATTTAAAATACAGTTAAACCAATAAACTGAATAATTGCTTTAATTGTTCTGTAACCAATCTAATTTTGAAGACAGTAGTCGTGATGTGTGCAGCATCACCCAAATAAGCAAGTTCATTAATAATTAAGACCAGTGTTAAATACAAACATTTTTCATTCATACTGAAAGCAGAACTTCAGTGTTTGCAATATTATCAATGAGCAGTTTGGTGCACATGTCCACGTTATTTGCTATAAATATATCCACTAATAACAGTTAACGCACATAAAACACCAGTAGTGAATTGGGAATACAGAATATCTTCTTTAAAAATAAGAATGTAGTCAACTTCGAACAAGCATAGGAAGTAAGAAGAATTTTAGATCTCAATGCGCCTATCTCAATAAAAAAAACATAATGTTACAAACCTCGAGCATTTTCTTAAGTCGCTCTTCCACGGGTAATGATAGTAGATCCCTAAATTTGCATACACACTATAGTCAGAATTATAAGTCAATAGCAATATAATAAACCAATAATGATAAACAATGTAGAATTATAAGAACAAGAAACAAAATATCAAGAAGTCAATAGAAGCAAAAGAAAGTATATAACAATAACAATTAATATAAAGAAAAGGACAGACTTGCAGATACAGAAGGACAAAGAGTGAGTCCTACATACAGCTAATAGAAAACCTTTAATCAAAAAGGAGGGGGCAAAATTAAATTAAAAAAATTTGACATTCAAGGAAGACAGCACCTTTTAGAAGGAACCTTTGATAAATTGTTGCTGGTTCCTCCAGGACACAGTGCGGTAACATAATCAAACCTGAATTAAAGATTTACAAACTTCAAATATTTAGTAATTCACATATTAGATAAGAGATAAAAAAGAACAATAGGACATATTACGCTCTCATTGTGAAGTTTATAGGAGAACTTTCTTGTCCCATCATTTGCTCCAAATATCTAGAGGAGAGATCACTCTTACAGCTATGGTACTTAAGAGGAAGCCAGCTCTTCACACGATGTAGAAAAAAAATACTGATTAGAACAGGAACTTAAAATAAACGGAATGTTATGAAACAAAATCACCATTAAGAAATTCTTGACAGAAAATGCAAATATATGGAACTATTTCATACTTAATTTAAGAGGAGAACATGTTATTTATCAATGTATCAAAAGTTCGTTACAGTTTGTTCCGTGCAAAAAACACAAAATAACCATCGTCCTAATCCTGCATCCATTCTTCATGGTCATAACCATAAACATTTATTGAAGTTGTTAGAATATATGAATTTCATCTAATAATAAAAATATTTATTGTATCTTAGAATGTCTTATATTATCCTCAAGGATTAAAGGTCCTATTTCCTTACAGTCCCTTAGGATTTGTCATCATATAATAAGAGAAAAAGGTTATTGAACAATAAAGAGTGCATGTCAAATTATTAGTGGAAACTAAATTAAATGGACTGTAAGACGCTACAAGAACGTAATCCAAATTTCAGAAAAAAAAAAAAAAAAAAAAAAAGGAGAGACTTGACTGTAACCAGTAGCTTAACATTATAGCCAGGCATGACGAAATACAGAGATTTTGTGGAGATTAGTTAGAGAAAGGGAAGGATTAGAAATTATGTGATCAGGAGCTCCAGAGTACATAATCCAGAATCTACAAGAAAATGATAGAGAGAAGTAAACTAAAAAACTAGTCGTTTAGAGACTGAGGAGGAGGTAGTTCTTGATGGACAGCCTTTAGTTAAAAATACTCTTTGCAATCATGTCTGATAATAACAAAAACTTATTCTCTTAAAACTTCATCCTTCCCCTCGAAATCCAACGCCTACACTTCTGCAAATGTTAAGAAACATAAACTGGGAGAGGAGGGAATAGAAATTGCACTCAGAGTATAGTTGTGGAGACAAAACTTTGAAAAGTTTATAGACAAGGATTAAAATAAACAAACTGACAAATTACTAGATTAGGAGAGTTAGAGATAATTCTTGAGTGGACAGCCTTTAGTTGAAATACTCTCTGTAATCATTGCCTGATAAGAAAAACTTATTCTCTTGAGAAGGAGATCCATCCTTTCTCTCGAAATCCAACACTAATTTGCAAACGTTAAAAGGTATGAACTGTGGGAAGAGCAAATAGAAAATGCACTCAGAAATAATAGACGCAAACAAAAACTTCGAACAGTTTAGGGTTTTCAGCCATTAAACAGACCAATGAGAAGGGGAAGATGACCCTCACAACAGACCCAAAAGGGCAACCAGCAGAATGCAGCCAAAAGTAATGACTTTCTGACAATGAGAAGAGGGTTCACTAGACAAGGGAGTGGTAGCATAAAGAGGCAGCTTTCCCAGCTACAAGATTACTTCGTCTGGCCAAAACTTCCAGATGGAGACAACAGACAGGCCAAGTCTGAGGAGCAATGGACTTGTACTGAAACTCAACCTTGCATAGGCAGAGCAGATGCACAGCAGAGATCAAAAAACATCATATGTAAATCACACAGCGGGATAAACTACTATAGTACCTCATCCTCATCATTCTTTTGCTCGATAGATGGTTCGGTTGGCTTATTCTGCAACAAAGAAGAATAATATATTAGCTAGAAGGAAATTAGCTAACAAGCCTTAACAGAATACAAGCACCAGAAAAAAATTGCAAGATGGATTGATACTGGAACAAGACAGCTTGTGAACTAAACACACAAGATAAAATCTATGTCTAGTTTCAAGCATAGTTGGCACAAATAGAACCAAAGTGCTAGTTGCTAAATATTAAATTTAGCAATTTATGAACAACAAAGCCAATAATCTTGTAAGTATGCAGCAGCAACCAAACATTTGAAACTTTCTTCTTTTTGGGGGGACATACATGCCTATTATGGATTTTTTAATCCTACATTTACTTGAAATAAACCACCTAATCATCTAAAAAAGGGCATGGAAAAATAATTCAAGATTGCCAATGCCGTTGTACGAAAACTATAATTCCTGCACCTTGCTCTTGTGAAATCAAATTTAACCTGACATAATAAAATAACTATGATGCATGAATGAAAGAAATACGTGGTACCTGCTTCTTTGATGTAGCAACAGGCTTTTCTTCATTTGAGCCCTCAATTTTGACGGTAGCGTTTGCCCCAGCAGAGGTGACATTCTTCCTTTTTGAACCACCAGAATTCAGATGATGTAATTTTGGTCGAAGCTGCACAACTGCATGAATTGGATGCAGGTGTAACTGTAACGAAGAAAAAGGTAGGCAAATTTACATTTCTTTTCTAAAATAACAATCAACTTGAATATAACAAAAGAAAAATTCATAAAATCATCATGCTCTCAGAAGATATAGATATATATATATATATATATATATATATATATATATATATATATATATATATATATATATATATAAACAAAAATGTTGGTAGTAGACACATAATGTGTCTGAACTATATAATACTTTAAAATGCTAAATATAACCATCTGCAATTAAATGTAAAGCATATCAATTTTGCTGGGTGAATCATGCATGATTCTAACCTGATAAGTCTTTACAAGATTATGTTCAATTGTTTTTCTTTTAAGGTAGTAATCCAAAGTTTTCCCATTTATTTCAAGGCACGCTTTTTATTCCTTGTTCCCCACGTTTGCACTCTTGATTGAAACATACCTTAAAAAGTATGCCAAACTGCATTAGCTTTTCAATGAACTTTATCTTTAACAAACACATTGATTAATTGTTATTCAAGACCTGAATAAGACATGACTTATCTTAAACCAAGAACAAATTCATTTTGAGAAGTATTTTTTGCTGATACAGACATCCTAATTGATCAGAAGTATTAAGTGTTCAATATATAAGACAATAATATCCCAAGCTGCATGGCAAACATAATACATTGACAGGTCTAAATGCGCTGGATTGATGCACCGGTAGGGGGGAGGACCAAATGCATTGTTCGAGTCATAAAATAGAATGGGGTAAATAATTACCTTATCTCCCATAAGAAGCCCAGCAGCCGTTGCAGCTTGTCCACCTGCACGAGGTGGCTTCCACGAAGTTGCATAAGTCTGAAGAGAATTAAAACAATTGAATCATACTTACAATGCACACAATATAATGCTTTTCCAGGTTTCAACCTGGAAATAATCGCAGTAATAGAGATAATCGCAGTAATAAAGAAGTAAACCTGCTTCGTGACGTCGTGTTTGTTGGCAAACTCTCTGTCAATATTACTTGACTCCATGTCAATGGGTAAATCAAGCTCCACTTCTGAACTCTCAGGTTTCAACCTTACCTACACAATAATAATTAAAAGGAAAGTTAACATGATTGATATCCCATTTTACTCCAGAAAAACTATTCAACAAACATACCTCTTCACATCTGTCATCTATGTCGTAAGGTCGCCAACTAGGTCTCAAGGGATACTGAAAAACATACAACTAAAAAACGACAAGGGAAAATTAGTCTACAATTATGAAAAAAAAAAAAAAACTGCAGAATCGAACAAGCAAAATGGCGTGAGCGAAACGCCAACCTGAGTCTCGGCATCAATAGAAGGTGTGAAGAAAACGTCAATTTCGCGTATAACTGTGTCTTCGGGAGTATCTTCGTCCATGGGATCATCTCGTCCTGCTTCTGCTTCGTCCTCGGGTTCAGATTTCGGTTCCGTTTCC
Source organism: Vigna radiata var. radiata (assembly GCF_000741045.1). NCBI lineage: Eukaryota > Viridiplantae > Streptophyta > Magnoliopsida > Fabales > Fabaceae > Vigna > Vigna radiata. The sequence goes on along the minus strand of NC_028361.1, from coordinate 960,604 downwards.
ATTTGGACATCGGTCTTGAGTTCAGGCTTTATATGAATTGGTGCCACTGTTTCTACGCCATCTTGGTTCTTTTTGACAGTTGCAACGAATTCTTGAGGCTCTGGTTTGGAGATAGACGGTTCCGATTGGGGTTGGGGTTGAGGTTCAGTTTTGGGGCCAGGTACCGCTTTTGGTTTAGGTTTGAGCTTCGATGATTTTGGCGCGAACTTGGAGACTCGAGAAGTGGCCTTCACTGGCGCTTCTTCTAAGTCGTCGAAGTCCATAGCGTGGAGTGCTCAGTTGCTTTACGGCGGATGCGACCGATTACGGCGGGTCAGGCCGCCGAGTGACGCGGCGGACGGTGGAGAAACGGTACTGGCACTGGTAGTGATAGTGCCCTTAGCCTTCTGATATGAGTGAACAACTTTTGACAATACTGAAATTTAATTTTGTTAACCTAGGAAGTGATTCACCTAAATCTTCCCTTTTATTTCGGAGAGGTTTTTTAATTAATACAAGAAATCTTATATTATATCATATGATCAAAACTAATTTCTGATTACATTTTCTGCATAAACCAAGGGATATTTTTGTAATAATAACAGAAATAAATCTGATTTTTGGGATAAATAAAATATAACCGTGTAAGATCTTGTTTGATGAATATATATTAAATTGTATATTTTATAATATACAATCATTATGAGATACTTTAATTTGATGAATATAAATAGGTTCCTTGTTATACTTTTTAATATATAAATATTTTATCTTTCATTGGTGACAAAATCATTACATTTAAATTAGTTAAAGTTTTCGTCTAATTTTTGTAATCAATTTTTTATACAAAAGTATTCTAATATTATAAATATACATTTTAATAGAATATAATTTTAAAGATAATAATATCTAAGTTTATCTTATATTTTAACATACTTGTATCTTTTTACTTTAGACGGAAATTTTTAGGATCATTTTAGAATTTGTTTTTCTTTTATGATTGAAATATTTTCATTTTAAAAATTATAAATAATTGTAGTTGGTATCAAATAATTTATTGTATTTTAATGTAATGATTACATAAAATTGACTTGAGAATTAAAAGATATTTGCTTACTCTGTTAAAATAACAAATTTATTATAAACATCAATAAAATTTTAGTTTTCAGATAGACACAAGAATTTGTTTTCTTCTAGTTACAATTATTATAAATGAATAATTGTATTTAAAAGCTAATTTATTTGGGATAAATAACCCATTTAATCTTTAAATGTATAACCCACTCAAACTAATTAAATATTTATTATAAAAAACTACTTTCTTTTTTAATTTAGTAGTAATTCAGCAGCAATGCAAGAGTTAATAAAAGTATTGTCCTGTTCCGAAGGGTAAAGGAAAGCAGCAGCAGCAAGCTAGTATTGGAAACTAGAGGCACAGTTGCCAAAATTCAAAATACATAGGATATATACGAAGTTTCGTAACTTCGTGTTTTTAAGCCCCTAATCACAACCAGAGCACACGACATTTCAGCCAGATAAAAGAAAAGGCACTGATAAAGTTGTTGGATGATATCTGTCAGCTTTCTTTATGTATACATATGTAAGATGACTTTGTCTGCTCAGCAGCAAAGGACCTAAACCTGTGTAGGAACCATGAACAGAAAAGCGTTGGAAACTAAAACATTACACTGCCCAACTTCATTTCATTTTCCCCAAACCAACCAATGCATGCATATGTTAAGAACAATACAATTAGGTTATAGATATATATGTCAAGGGAGAAATGAAAGTAAATTCCCGCTCCAACTCCTACACCACCTTGTTGTAAGTTGTACCAAAATATGGATATGGAAGTACATGTGAAGTAATTTTCTCTCTTTGGTTACACAGCAATTGTGCATGATAACAACGCCAGGAGATTTTACACTTGTTTTAGTAGAGGGAACTACAAGAACCAGTATGCTTACAATGATGTATAAGTGAGATACTCCAGTCTAAAAAATTTACCTTCAGTTGCAAGAAACATATCTACACAATTAGGACTTTGATGCAAGAAGTCCCATCTGTTTGGTAAGATTGTCAACATGCTGCATCTTATCAACATTTTTCTTCTCATTTTCCCTTTCCAAAGGCAAACCCTGGTCCTCAGTCAGACCACATCCTAGAGTGCTAAATTTAATTTCCTCTGCGTCTCCTGTAAGTGGGCTTGGCCTGAAAAACAACTCCCAGAACTCATCATCGATATCAGGGAGTTGGGAAATTCCATCTGCATCGGGTGAAGAATAACCAGCTTCTACAGTGTGCGGTCCATCCAAAACAGATGACACATCTATCTCCGCCATGTTCTTCTCCACACCATTCAGATTATGATTCAATAAACTGCTTTCAGTTTCCACCCCTTGACTCTGACAAAAGCCCAACACAGCAGGTGAAGATTGCACCTCGGATATACTGGGCATACCATTGACAGGAAACTGGGAGTCTACTTCCATACTTGTTAGTTCAGAAACAGGAGGAACAGTAGAAAGGGTCACATTAGAAACCTGAGTCGATGAACTGCTGCTATCTGATGCAATTGTAGAAGGGATATCGTCAATGAGAAAAACATCAGGGTTCTTAATTGATGATTGGGTTGCTGTAGAATTGTTTATCTGCAATATCTGGCGAAATAATGATTTTGCAGCATTGTTTATGGAACTCTGGTACTTGACTACGTGTCCATCAAGACCACTATGGAGACTGTTGGTGGTTAAATTATCCTTCTCCTGACTGTGGAGCCTCCTCTTTTTATTAGCCCCAGTGATATGTTTCTTACTTTCATTCTGCTGCTGTACAAATTGAGCTAAGAAGCCAGGGCTGTGCATGGCCTTTGCTAGGAATGACATCATTTGCTGCTGGCGCTGCTCCATTGACTGCATGCGTTGCCCAACATTTTGCAACTGGTTATCAGTCACTTGCTGTTTCTGTCTCAACCTAACTAGTTCCTGCATAAGAACATTCTTATCCCTTTTCAGTATTTCCACCTCTTCCTCAAGCCCAAATTTTCCCACCTCGACACATGCTCTAACAGCTGATTTTTGCACTTGGGATGGTTGCTGACTACCATTTATGTGGGCAGATTTACGCCTACTAATACTTTTTAGAAGTTGTTTTTCCCCTCTTAAAAATCCTTCATTTGCAAATTCCCATTGATCTGGATCAACCTTCTTAAAACCCTGTTTGTCAGTCAAAAGGAAATCACTGAATAATATAGATTATGAGAAGAAAATATGTGTAAAATAAACAAGTAATCCACCTAAATTAAAATTACACGTAATACTAATTATAACTTGTGAAGGGGAGATGGCATGTGAAACAATATTCTCGATGAGTGTGTGAGATACAAGTAAATTTACTTAGATAGCAGTAGAATAAATTGTGATAATTGATTAAATTCTTTCAAGAGTGCAAACCAAGGACCTATATTTGACATAAACTATGTCCTTATTACATCATTGCAATATATTTCTACAGCACATAACCAAAGGTTGTCTTTAATCACAAGTTTCTAAATCATAATCTGTGATCCCTTTTTAATCAACCTACCCTAAAGCTACCATAGTCACAATTATAAATTTTGAACACTGGTAGCACCAGCTAATGTATCCATCCCTTTTTTCAATCTTTGAATCGGACCATGTATTGCTCAGGTGTATTAATAACAAAACTTAGAGATGATATGGACTCTCATAAATTGCGCAGCAGAACAGGAAGGTCTACAACGATTAATTACGTAATTGTTCCTAGTATTATCGAGTATCATAAGATTTTCAACTTAAGCAGCCAGTCTCACAACAAAACACCAAGAAGGGGCAATTTCAATCATGATACAGACAAGCCAAGATTATTTGCAATATCTTCTATCAAGATAAAATTGCTTTTAATCAGAATTTACACTCGTAGTTTTCTCATGATTTACTGAACTTAACTCCTAGACAACGAAAACCCAGTTCAGAAACAGGGAGGAAAGAGAAAAAGTAAGGAAAACAGACTGACATATTGGCATATTTTAACCTATAACAAGATATAGAAAAAAGAGTAAAAGAAAAATTGAGTTCACTTTGCTAACTTACTATGCAAACCCAGATCTAACCAAAATTTTGCCCAGCTAAGCCAAATTTACTAAAGTCGAGCATACCCAATGAAGGTGTAATACTGACCTGCAAATTCGAGATTCATACCAATCAATGAGACGCCACAGTATTGAAAGATAGAACGTGCTACATGGAATGAAATAAAACAACAAGATAGGGTTTTCCATAAAGCACAAATATAAAACCCAACAGAAAACAACAAAACCCTTCAAATCCATCGAGCCCACAACAACAAGAAACCACGATCCCTCTGACCCCGAAACAGAAAAACAAAATAAAAGAGTAAATTAGCAATAAAACTAAGAACAATAGTAAAAGTGATGCGATGCCCACATAAGTGTTCAACTGTCTGACGAAGCTGGAGAAGTTGTTATGCTTAAAATGTTTGGGCAAGATGTCTGTGGCGAACTGGGGAACGTTCCAGACAACAAAGGTGTTGTTGTGTTCGCCCCACGACACGACAGAATCGGTGGACGGGTCGTCTACCATGTCGTAGGTTTTGCTCAGAAACGGTGCCACACAAACACTGCTGTTCCACGATGCTCCCTCCATAGCAGATCAACACTGATTCCTATGCCTAAACCAAAATTTAGGTTTTGCCTTTATTGCACACACAAGAAGAAGAGGAAGAAGATAAACGGAAGGTATCAGGCACTCGAAACAACTCTCACTCCTTTCACTTCAATGTTTCTCTTCTTGTGCGTTTATTTATTTCACTGTTAATTATGTTTGTTATTTTAATTTTCTCTAATTTTTTTTCTCTTACTTTCTTACATTTTTTCACTTCATCTTTTTTTAAATACTAATATTATCATTTTTAACTTGTGTTTGTTTTTGAGATATAAAAGGTGATCGTTTAAATTAAGAGAACAAGTGAGATAAGAAAGAAAAGGAAAGAAAAAAAAATTATAAAAATTAGCCAATAATGAAATGAATACAATAGATTAAAAACATATTTAATTTATAAAAATATAACATTATTATTGCATCGTTAAATATGTTTTTCGTCCCCCAACTATTGGTCGTTTTTGTGTTTAGTCTCTCTTTCAAAGTATATTACAATTTAGTCCTTCAACTTTAGAAAACTATAATTTTAATCTTTTTTATCAAATTTTTTAAACTTTATTTATTGTTTTAAACTTTAGAAAACATATTTAACCCTTATATATAAAAATAATTCAAAATAAATTTTAAATAGTATAAATTATATTATAACAAAATATAAATGGTTAAAAACACATTAATATAAATATATTAAATTAAAATATAATTTATAGAAATTAAGATGAAATAAATTTTTACATATTATTTTAAGGGTGTGTGTATGAATGATTTGGAAAAGAATGACTGAATATTTTTTATGGTAAATTTATTGTTGTTATTTTGAGTGAATTCGGAGGTGAGTGAGAATAAATTTGGGTTAAATATATTTTTAGTCCGTATACTTCAGCTATTTTGGTTTTAATCCCTCTTTCAAACTAAGGCACAGTTTAGTATTACAACTTTAAAAAACTATAGTTTTAGTCCTTTTTACCAAATTTTATTAACTTTATTTGTTGTTTCTAAAACTAAAATCGTCCTAAAGTATAGGACTAAAAACATATTTAACTCGATAAACTTAAAATTAAAGTTTCTTTAAATTAGTGTAAGATTTGACTGAAGTGACATATAACAAAAAAATTGTTTAATTTGTAAAAATTAAATATTACCAAAATATTCTAAATTATTAAAGTAATATAAAATGATAATTGTTAATATTATATTTTAATTATAAAAATATTTATAAAAAAAGAAAAAAATTTAAATTAATTTTAAAAATGTAAAAACAAAAGTTAAAAAATATAATGAAAAATGACTAATCCACTTAATAGTATTAGTGGACAAGATTGAAGGATAAATTCTTATTATGGTTGTGTATAAGTGTGTATTAATGTAGATATTAGTGATTAAGAATTATTCTAACGCTTTCAATGATTTATAGTTTTAAAAAAAATAATTATATCATGGAAAGTAGCTCCTTAGTCTAATGGTGAGTTGTTTTGACTATAAATATTTAGAAAATTAATAGACAGAGTTATTATAGTTCAATATCAATATATGATCTCACTCTAGAGATAAACAGTGACATGTGTATAAAATTTTAGTTATTAATGATTAAATTATAAGTTAATGTTTGTAAAGGATTATATTTGTATTATTTGATAAGATTAACTTGTCATTTTTTTTCTCTATTTGTGTTTATTATCTCGTAAATATTTATAATACGAGCACACGATAAGTTTTTTTATCAACCGTTACATGATAGAAACGGAGCAAAAATTAAATCATGATTTATTTTCTTTTTCTTACTTTTATATATATATATATATATATATCATTTTCACAAACTTTTCCCTATACTTTAGTTTTTAAATATAAAAGAATTTGTTCGAGTATATCTTACCATTATAGGTATATTTAAATAATTATAATAATTTTATGTGTGTATTATGTTTAACTCTTTTAATTTTATTAAATGTGTAATAAATTCTATAATAGTATTAATATTATTCAAAATTTAGGACGTTACAACATGTCTATACAAAAAACATATCACGATTTAAGGTAAGTAAGTGATATGATAACTCAATGTTTGTTATTCTTTTATATTAAAATTTATATTTTATATATTCTTACGGTGAATATTAAAGGATGTATCCAATCTTTTCCTTTCAAAGATATTTCAGCTTTTTCTAGTTTTTATGTGTATACAAAGCCTAACTCTCAAAATTTTGTTTACCACACATTTATTTATTTACTTTTTTATTTTATCTGTCAATGTTTTTAATATTTCAACAATGATATCGTTAACACCTAAAAAAAACGTGATTCTTTGATCATACTAAACTTCATTAAATATAAAAGGTATTAATATATTTTTATTAACATCAAGATAAAATTATTTAATATAGCAATGATTATGCATTTTCATTTCATATCTGTTTAGAATAAACTTCATGCATCTCTACATACATTAGTAAAATATTTATCGAACAACACAAAACTAAACAATAACGTTTATTTGAATCCGATATTATATTATAGAAAACAAAATTAATTCAGATTTGGACTAAATTTATGTTTTTAAAAATAAATAAATTTATTTCCCCATAGTAGCATAAAAATAAATGAATTTTAAGTATTTGACGTCATCATCGTCAATATGTAATGAGAATCTAAAATATTATACTAGTATTTTTAATATTATAAAAATAAATATTAGTTAAATATGTTTTTATTTTTTAAATTAAAATTAATTTTTTCATATTTTAGCTTAAACTTAAAAAAACAAAAACATATTTAACCCAATAAATAATTACAGTAAATTCTATATTCTCATTTATTTTCACAATACAACATTACATTATTATGATTATATTTCATTATATATATTATTGACGGCAAACTGAACTCTCTCTTATCCATTTGCCGCTACCTTCTTCTTCCTCTTGATTCACATTCACAGGCACACAGAAACACAGAAAAGAAAGAGAGAAATGGTTGTGGTTGTTCCTCTTGATTGCTTCTCTTTCCATCACTGTCTTCGCAATCACACGACCCAGTTGCCCCTTTCTTCCAGATCCACCACCTCCACTCTCTACTTCCACTCTCCCATAATTCAAGCAAAGTTGCCTTTTTTCACCAACTCCGACTCCTTCCAAGTGGGTCGACCCATTGGCACCTATGGCTTCATCAACATCACCAGGTACCTACTTCTTGACAAGCATTCCAATGATAACAAAAAATGCAATCAGGATTTTATTTTTTCCATGAAGTTAACATTTTTAATTATGCATAGCCTGATATGTAAAAGATCCTTCAAAATTAGCTTATTCAAAAGTAACGGTTTTACCCAGCTACTCTGCCTTTCCCTCTGGGCCTGGCACTGACTATTCACTCAAGGACTTGGGAGGATTGAAAACTCAAGATGTTGGAGAAGGCAATGTCAAAATCAGGTGGGCAATTTAAAAAAATCAACTTGATTCCATGCCTTTCTTTTCCCTTGCATTCATACATTCTACACGTGAAACTGTGTCATGAAGATTGAACCACTCATTCTATTTGAGTAAATCAGAGTTAAAATATGCATTCTTGATATCAACTGGTTGATCTTCATCCTATGGTTACAATTTACAAATGGACTTACAGGCGACTACACTGAATGCAGTTGGGTGTGCTGAGCTCTTTTTTGATACTATAACAATAATAGACCCTCATGGCAGTTTTGGTTGTGTTGCAGGCTCTATGAAGGGAGAGTTTCTCGGGGTCCACTTACTGGAACTCCTGTTACTTTTAAGGTAGTAAGTAGTATCATAGTCTACCTCTTCACTTGTTCGTGTTAATATCTAGAAACTCTTAACAAATGGCAATGAAGGTTTATCCTGGAAGGCGAGCTGGGGGAGTTGTGGCTGATGCACTTGCTGCAAATGAGTTGAATACACACTTGTTTCTTCAGGTGAGGGAATTGGATACGTGGATTGGTTTCTACTTAACTTAATCTTTGATATCAATTCATAGCACTTTTCTCTCCTTTCTGTTAATCCTTCTTCCTGGTTTATACTTTTTCTTGCAGAGCAGTTCTAAAGGTATTGCTCAGCATCTTGCGCTACTTATAGGTGGGTTTGAAACAACCACGGGAGAGCAGGTTTGTTCTATGAAATTAACATAAATTCTTTAACTTCAGATGCAATGGCTCTAATTCTGTTAATAACCATTACGAGAGTAATATGTTGATCCAGTGGCTTGCATTTCGTGATGATGGGAAATATAGCGTGGCAGACTATGCAAAAATTGTAAGCGAGAGGTTATCGAAAAGCCGAGAAGTGTCATCCTGGAATCCTTTTGAGCAAGGAGTAACAATCAAAAGGAGGCAAAGTTTTATTGTAAAGCTGCTCCAAGGTGTCATGAAGGGTGTAGCTTACTTGCATGACCATGATAGATTGCACCAAAGTCTAGGACCGTTTTCTGTGGTTCTCAAGTATGGAATTATAAGCATTTATTTGGTTCAAGATTTTTCGTTTGGCTTATAGCTTTCACCCTAACTTCAAGTGTTTTTTATATGTTTGCAGCACAATTTCAGAAAAAGAAGGTTCTTATTTGATTCCTAGACTCCGGGATCTAGCCTTTTCTGTTAATGTCAGGTAAGGTAATGGTTTGTCGAGCTCTTGTGTCTTGAATTTACCTTTTGTTAATACATTGATATGTCATGAAAAAAATGTTGTATTTTTTTGATTTTTTTTTTCGTTATTTAAATCCTATTGAACTTTGATTGTGTGGCAGTAATGTGTTGCACTGCATATTAGTATAATCTGTATGACTTTTCTTTCCTTTTTTTTGGGATATAGTTTCATCTATTGTGCATTTCACATTTCTGAATTTCATAGTCCATTTTATGAGGTTTGGTTTCACTTAATTTATTGCTTTATTTGCTATATGCTAACATTCTACCTACAAGCTGAAGTAGTTTACAATACAAATATCAATACATCATCACTGTAGGTATTCGGAACTAGATGATTCAGGACAGCTTTCAGAGGGGCTTTGGAGAAGAGCATCAGGTGCTGGTGCATTCACACAAATGGAGAAAAGAGCTTTTGGAATAGCTGATGACATGTAACTGTCAGAACTTGGGTCAATGCAGAAGTTTGTTTCAACATATTTTTCAGGTTACCTATTTCTTTTATGAGTTCCAATGCAGATATGAAGCAGGTCTTCTTTTTGCATACTTGGCTTTTGTTCCATTTTGTGAGGCCGGTGTAATGGATAGCCTATCATTGCAAGTAAGCTATGCTGCAATAAGACTTTGTCTTTGGTAACTCATTGTTCTTTTTTGTCAAAGTTTTCTTTGTTGTAAGACAATATCTTCACTTGTTTTTGTTGGTTGTGAAAATTAGAGGCTTCTGGAGAACACCTTCCAACTTGATCTTGAAGCAACACGAGAGTATGCTATCTTCCTGGTTTAATTTTGCACGGAAAGTCATAATAGACAAATGTTGCAGTGTTATTTGTAATCATATCTTCTCTTGGTTAAAGTATACTTATTATAGGCATGAGCTATATAAGAACACAAAAAAATAACAGACTTTGTAGGTTTTTGGGGATTTTGAAAACTAGTTTTTAATATTACTTCATGTATTTAAAACTCATCCACCTTCATTTTTTTTTTTTTTAATTTATGATATCAAAAATTGTACTTTATTCAGCTTGCCTAAAGTCTGCTGAAAGAATGTATTCAGGCTTAAACTCTGAAGAATAAGCTGTACTGAAAGTCTGTATTTGCTTTTCGACCATTCCTTCTCTAGTTTTTACATTTCCCCCCTTTGGCAGGTATTGTCTAGCTGATGACAGATTGGTAAATGCTGTTGAGTTCCTGGATCTAGGAGATGGTGCTGGTTGGGAGTTACTTCAGGTATTTTGGTCTGTTAGCATGGATAAGAAAGATGCTTTCTCATGACAAAAATTTATTATTTTAAGAAAATGAAACCAGTTTAAATATATTGATGGTTGAAAATCCTACGTCTACTAAAGATTTAATAATTTAGAATATATAAATGATGCGAACTTCACTTTAAAAACGATTCTGTAAAATTAAATTAAGTTTAGAATTCATTTCTTAATTATAATCTTAACATTTATAGTGGTCAAGTTCTTTTTAGAGTGATGCAATCAAATATTACCATGCATGATAAAATTTTAAACTTTTATAATAACTAGTTTACAAATAATTTTTTGTTGATTCCTAATTGGTTGGCTGCCAACACCTTTTGGTTCCTACAAACATGAAAATTTTGTTTGAATTTCTTTCTTTAAGAGATTAAGTCAATTTATACATTGAATTTCTTTCTTAAAAGATTAAGTCAATTTATACATTGAATGTGTTCTTAACTTTTTCAAAAACCAATATGTTCAAAGATTTACTTTGTGAAATTTTGAGCAGAAAATAAAAGAAACAAATGAATTGATCTTCATAAACTAAAGTTAGTTTATTTATAATGTAAATGTATAATAAATTGAAGTTCATGTTGTTTATCTTGAATTTCAGACAATGCTTAATGCTGACTTTCGTAAAAGACCAACTGCTGAAGCTGTTCTGAATCATCGGTTTATGACAGGAGCAGTGCTGTGAATGCACATGACTGATATGTGTTTATCAGTTTTCTTTGTTTCTATAAAATGCTCCTTAGAATAGGAATATTAAAATGTATTGGTCAATAAATAGACCTTAAATGTATATATTTGGTCCTCTGTTAATTTTTTACCTCTTAATATATATATATTCTTTCAACTTTGTTTTATCGTCTCACTTTCCATCATATTATCAAAACAAAACAAATGTATGTCAATTAAACTAATTGGATATCAATTTAAGTTTTCTTTTTTAATTGGAGAGATTTGATATTATTTTTAAAATTTTGAAAATTAAATCAAAATAATTATAAAATAAGTAGGGTATGAAAATTAATTAAATTACAGGACAGATTTTATAACATAATTATAACATATCAGTGAAAACAGATGTCTGTTTACTTTTGTATGATAATAAAATTATTATTGTTTTTATTATAATTATAAAATTAAATATAAAAATACATAGTTTTTGCTTATTTTATTGATAACTTTTTGATTAAAAATGGTTAAACTTTAAAAAATAGTTAAATAATAAAAAGTTAAAATTAAAAAAATCCAAAACTTAAACAGTAATATTAATGAATTTAAAAACGTTTGTTTAGAAGTTAAAATTGAAAAACAAATGACACTAAAAATAATCTTTTTTTAGAGAAGAATAAATAATTTAAGTAGTATATGTTACAATTAAAATAATATTACTTTAAAATGTATCATTTACGGCCTTTTATTTTATATGGATTCAATTAATAGTTATATTTTTAGTGATTTGGGCAAAATAATGATTTAAATTATAATATATAAATTTATATGATATAAAATATGCACCATTATAATATATATATATATATATATATATATATATATATATATATTATTTATATCATATTGACATGTACATTTATCTTACATTATTAATTAAAATATTAAAAATATAATTACTAATATTATTATTATCATTCATGTTTTCTTAAAGAGGATTTTAAAACTTTTTTTTTTAAATTTAGATTATATATGTATTTTGATTAAATAATGTATTGAATCAAATTTAAAAAAGTAATAGTATATGATGTTTGTAATATATATGTTAGTGGAGTTCAACAGTTATGAGCCAAATTTTTCATTATTGGGGTTATTTTGTTTTATAAAAGAAAAACAAATATAAATAAATTTTATTTACAATGAGTTGATTATTGAAATAAAAAGTAACAAATTTTAAATATAACATATAAGTATAGAATTTGCAAAAGATATTCTAAAAACTCAGAATAATTTCTCTCCAAAAAATCTCTAAGAAATATTTGAATAAAAAACTAGTGCATGAAAAAATGTTCAATATATAATTTTCTTTGTTTTTATTTTTATAAAACATAAAATTAAAAGGTATATTTCATCCCTAAAGCTTAATACCCAACAGAAAAAAACATGTTTGATTAAACAATTAAAATGCCTCCTAAAATATTATGGGAATGAATGGTTGTATTAATAGATAATCATTATGTCATGTAATAGTTATTATATAATTATAAAAGATAACAATCTAACAATAAAAATAATATCAATTGTTAGGGTTGTAGTTGGACAGTTTAAATTTATTCTAAGGTTTTCAATTTATTCTGTATTATTCTATCCCATTTAGCACAAATTAAGATGTCAAGGAAGAATCAGAAGATCCTAAAACAAAATCATGAAACAGAATGGAATCGATACTTGAGCATACCAAAAACTATAAATAAAAACAATTAAAACAAAATCTAAAATTAAAACTAAAATATATATTGAAGAAAGAGAGGAAGGGGTAAAGGTTAGAATGGGTTGTTAGATAGATTCATTTCTTTGTTAAGGGTGAAACCAATTCAATTGGGAAACATAAAGTCTTCCGAAACAATGATTGTGTTCTGTCCATGATATGTATATGTCAATCCCAATATTCCATCCAACCTTGCCCGAATAAATCTACCCAATTTCTCTTTTTCCGATTCAAAATCTCATCTTTGTTGCCTAGATCAATCCGCTTCCCTATCTTTTCTGTCAAACAATTTTAATCTCATGTTCCTCTTCAACTAAGGTGGTTACGATCACTGTCCAACTTTTACATTATGAATCTTAGATTGTTTTTCTGTTCCAATTTATGTGTGGTCTTTGCTGCGAGTTACTGCACTTTGATTGGCTGTTGAATCTTTGAATCTTTTGACCTTAGGAAAGGGAGTTGTGATGGGAAATCATAGGCAGGATATTCCTGTGTCTGAAAACCGTGTAATTATTGTTATTGGATATGTGGGAAACTTTCAAAAAGTGATTTTTTCGTAGATTGTACCTTAAAATTGAGTGTTGTCTTTTGAAGGAAGTTGCCTTAGACGAGAGGAATTGGAGGTCAACCCAATTAAGTTTTGAAGGACAAATCCAGGTTTAGAAGGGCTGAAGAAGGAGGTGCTAATTTTAGTTTCTTTCGTATATATGTATGTCTCTTGCTAGGAGATGGGAAGACATGTTGGATCTTTTCAAGTTCAGTGGACAGGAGGAATCTAATAATCAATGCTGTACTTGGCTCTTAGTCTTTAACTTAGTAAGAAGAATCAAAATGTGATGATTTCATTCCAATTATGCTAGGAGAGTTTATATTTTTTTATTCTTCTTGAGTATTTCTTCTGTTAACCTTTCTTCACATGTCTTGTTTGCTGCTGTAATTCATGAACAATTGGACACTTGCTGTTCTATTATAAGGCCACTACTTTCATATGACTATATTGTTTGGAGTGTTTGGTTAGTACTGAACATTGAGTCTGAGCTTCTACTTTGGAGCCATTGCTGCCAGACAGGTTTAAAGATTTTGGAAAAATATTAGGTAGGAGAAGTACTCTTATTTTCAAGGTTTCTTAAGGCCATACAGGATATTTTGGGCTAGGATTGTGTATATGGCATTTTTTTAGTGACAGTAGTTACTTTGTGGGATTCGTCTTGTCTGACTTAGACAGTGTTGTTTTGCTGCATTTATTGTCGTCTTGTATTTTTCTTTGTTTCTTTAATGATGTTTCTTTTTCTATCAAAAGCATAAAAACTTTTGACATCCATTTGGCACGAGAAACTTCAATTGGTTTAGAATCATTACACTAAATTGGGTTGTGCAAAACATAAAATTACAACTTTAAGTCAAATCACAATACCATTTTAAGCCCGTAGTTAGGGTAGTCATGGAAGAACTTACATTGGTGCCTGCGGCAGTGGTTGGTAGCAAGCCGGTGATTGCAATGACAGCATGACATTGGTTGATAACAGTGATGACAATATCCGTGGCAAGGATGATCAAGTTTAGAGTAGTTATAACAACAATGGTGATAATAAGAATAACAAAACTCTTAGTTCAAATTGTGCCAAATGGACACTTATAGAAAACGAAAGCTCCATTAACGTTTGAGCCAGAATTTTCATACATAAAGCAAACAGTTGTACTTTTCATTTCAGTAGTTATGATAGATATGAAATTTTTGACGCTATTGTTTAATTTACAGTAATAGCAACTATTCAATGGCCCTTTTCATTGTTGCTGTGTAAATGGAAGCAGTTGCTATTGCACGACTTTTCCAAGTATATCAGATATTTGCTGGGGATTAAGTTAAAAAGACTCAATGGTAAACCCGAATGTGTCTAGTCAACCAAAAATATGCTATAGGCCTATTCGACCTTCTGACCTTGACATTTTAGAGCATATCCATGGCAGATTATTTCCTATCAGGTGATTAGATCGTGTGTTGTTTTGTTAACTTCAACTTGAGATTTAGAAACTGTGTTTACCCAGACATATCTACAATTCTCAGGTACGAATCTACTTTTTTCCATGATGTGGTAAATGGACGTGACATTGTGTCATGGGGGGCTGTTGACAGCAATCGCTCCGATGGTCGAAGTGACGAACTCATTGGATTTGTAACAGCACGGATTGTTCTTGCAAAAGAAAGCGAGGTGACCCCATCTATATACAGTTATATATGCCTTTTGTCTAATTATTTGAAGCATACTAAGAAAATGTTATCTGTCCATCATTTCCAAAGCCTGAAATTTCTGCTGAACAGAGAACATGTGTTGCGTTTCTACTACTCTGAATGCATCTTTCGTTTGGAAAGTTTGGTTATTTAATGTTTTGTGATTTATTTATTGGCTATAAGGGGAAATATTAAGTAGCAAGTTCTTGTCGGAAAGTTTATTTGAAACATGTTTAACCAATGTTCTTGGCCCAAACATAATGGAAAATTACCTTTCAATAAACCTGTTTAAATGTCTAAATGTACAACCCCATGACACAACAAGACAAATAATCTCTTAATGTTGGTAGTCTGGTTCAATCAACATTCTGATATGAAGATAACCGAGACAAATTTTGCTTGTATAAACCTGTTCAAACTGTTCCACACGGTATGCCATACTACTTAAAGCGTGGATGTTTGCAAGCTTAATCTGTTTGCTGATGATTTGTGAATTTTAATTGCATGAATGTTATTCTTGTAGATAGTGGACATGCTTGGATATGACTCAGCTAGATCTGACCAAACTTTAGTCTATGTTCTGACGCTTGGAGTCGTGGAAGCATATAGAAGTTTTGGAATAGGTAAGAGTGTTGTTGCAAATCAAGTTTTTTGAAGTCCTCTATTATATAATTGGCAGTCTAATCTGTGCTTTATATGCAGCTTCTTCTCTGATTCGGGAGGTCATAAAATATGCTTCAAGTATTCCAACCTGCCGAGCTGTCTACCTGCATGTAATCTCTTACAATAACCCTGCAATCAATTTGTACAAGAAAATGTCTTTCAAATGTGTGAGAAGGTTGCAGGGGTTTTATTTGATCAATGGCCAACATTATGATTCGTTCTTATTCTTGTATTATGTAAATGGGGGTCGATCTCCTTGCTCACCATTGTAAGTGCAAAATTCCTTTCATTTTTTATCCCTGGTTTTTCATGTAAATGCTTTATACTAATCCTGTTCTACGTAGTGTAGAAAATTTTGCGCTATACTCTTAACTGGGCTGAGTTTCTGAACCTTGATAAGGTTGTTCTTGAACTAATAAGGGCCTTCCTATTCTTTGTTGCTATATATACACACGTTTGAACTTGATATGTGAAAAGTATTTCATTTCTTTGTTCTAAGCTGTGTTAGGTGAGATAAAATGTGGAACAATTAAATGCTGCTGTCTTGCTATTGCAAAAGGATTATTGACTGATTTTCTAAGTTAAACATCAATTTCTTCTTCTTACTTTTGGCTGCCCATCTGACTAACCTTTTCAGTATTTGTTGCATATTGAGCCACATGCATCCTTTTATCTAAATTATTTTCCAGAATTGTAATTTCAATTTCACATTTCAGAGAGATTCTCACTGCAATAGTAAGCTTCATGAGGAGTGGCTTTAAGTCAGTGGCTGCAAGGCTGTGCAGGAGCGGAAGCAGGAAGATCTCAAGGCGGGCAAAGTGTAAAGAAAGTCATTCTCTTGTGTCAGCAACACCCAACAAAAGAAACGTAGCAGTGGAATGTTCTGGTTATGAGTGTGTTTAACTCTGTTTATTTTTTTAAAGTTTTCTGTTTCCTGTATCAATCAACCTCATTATTGTTGATTCCCTCCAGAAAGGTCATATTCGAGCCAAAAATATTTCTTACCATGATGTCATAATAAACATCCTCAATCCAGTGAATTCACATATACTGTTAGAAGGTGATAATAACAACATTTAAGTGTATGTGAACAATGAAACTTGTGATTCTGTTGATCATCGTTTGATGCAGTAGTTAGCTGTAATGGCTAACACAACCATGCAGTAGTTAACATAGTCTTGGATCTTAAGCATGTAATGTTTCTGATTTTTTACAGAGAAAATGTATGGAGCCAAAGTTCTATAAGAAGAAATCATCTAATCACATTTTAAGTTTTTCAATTTTAATTTTCTCACCAAACCTTCACTTTTAAATTTAATATAACTTTTTTTTTTATTTTAAATTTTTCATTAAAAATAATAACTCACATTTATAATAACAATAATAATGTTATTATTATTTGAACTAATAATTTACACACAATTTGTTTAAATTTAATTTTTATCAATCTCCTCATATTTCAAATTTGTTTAAATTTAATTTTTATCAATCTCCTCATATTTCAATATACTTTTAAATTTAATTTTGAATATTCAATAAAATTGTACTTTTAAATTGAATTTGTGACTATTAATACGTGACTAATGGATACGATTGTTGATTAATGAAATAAAATAAAATTAAAGTTGAATACGATTATGCCTTTTATGATTTTTTATTTAAGTATAAAAGGTTGATTTAATATTTTATAATAATAATAATAATAATAATAATAATAAATAAATATATAATAATTTTTCTGAAAATTTAATTGGAACATAATAATTACTTTTGAACGAAAAAAATCTATTATGTATCTGATATGTTAGCTTGTGTTTACACGTGACGATTATAAACTACAGATATGGAAGTGAGAAAAATCTGAAAATCGAGAGGTTCCGTGTTCCTCTGTTCCTGGGCGGTGGCGGTGTCTATATAACCACCCTTTTACCCTTTTCCTCCATTTTTTTTTTCTTTCTGTTCTGTTCTATTCTGTGAGCCTTAGCTATTGCTCTGGCTATGGCTATGGCTATGGCTGCTTCAACTTCAACCTCTCTCTCCGTCGTTGGAAGTGGCCTTGCCTTCCCGCACCATCATCTTCACCTTCCGGCAACATCTTCTACTCGTTTTCGCACTCGATTCCGGAACAAAACTTTGTTCCTATCGTCTCTCCCAAGGTATCACTCATTCTTTATCTCCTTTTCTTTTGCCGATGCTTCCAATGGCAAATTCCACCTCTACAGTTGCTAATTCGTCTTTCCCTATCAGTGAAAGAAGGAGGCTCAAGGCTCTTTCTGGTGGATCGGGATTGCGACGGAACAAGCCTCGTGGCCACGCTTTTGTTGTTGGTGAACCCTCGTTCTTGCTGACGCAACCAACTTGTGCATCTTGCTGTCTTGCGAGGAAACGCCGTTCTAATCTTGCAACATTTGTGCCTGGAGCTTTTCTTGACAAGTCTTGTTTCCGCCTATCTAACAGTAAACTCCATCGTTCTTCTGTGAGTTTTCTTGCTTCGTTTCTACCTGATAATCTTAATTTTCAATTTGCGAATGTTTTATTTCACTCTTCTCTTTTTGGTGATAAAATAAAAACTTTTGCCTTTCTTTTTTGTGGGCTTTGGTTGTAATATTATAACCGAGTCATTTTTATCTGTGGCTTTCAAGATTTTTAAAACTCTACTTATTATCCCAGTAAGAATTAAACTAGAGCAGTGTCTCTTGTATTAAATCTTGGGTCAAATTTATGTTTGTGTTCATGGATTTTCTTCTGTTAAGCAGGTTCAGATTCCGCGTGCAACTGTAGGTCCAGATGAGCCACATGCAGCAAGTAGAACCTGGCCAGATGGTATTGTCGAGAAACAAGATTCAAGTGTATATGATAATGAAAATGAACTAGAGCAGATAGAGGGGTTTCTAAGCTCTGAACTTCCGTCTCACCCGAAGTTGCACCGTGGTCAGCTGAAGAATGGGTTACGGTATCTGATCTTGCCAAATAAAGTTCCACCAAAAAGGCAAGTTTATTAATTTTCATGAATTCCTTTCAAAACTAGGATGTTTTTCATTGTGAAAGTGCCGATTTTTCATTCTTGAGTTTGTTTATCAATGATCAATTTCAAGGATGCGATAAAGATATTGTGATATCTCTTATCCACACGCATGACCATTTCTTGTTTGAGGCATATTGCTTTGTGTTTTACAACCCCCTGAGGCGCTTCTTCTCAGTGTCTTGCTCCCGTGTCATCAGTGTTTCTTTTTGCAGGAATGCTATGTTAACAGTTCGTATTTTTGAATTGTGAAATATGTTTAATTTAAATTGTGACTGTGAAACATTCTTAGGTGCAATGTGTCAAGTTTGCTATTACATTACTTCTAGACGATTTTTTAATATAACCAATACAGTCAAATATGATATAGTTTTGTGTATTTTCTGTTAAACATTGCTTTGTTGCAGTTTCTCTAGAATCTGCTTGTTGTCAACTGCTTAGTATCAAGTGATTCAATTTTTAGGTTCGAAGCACATTTGGAAGTTCATGCAGGATCAATAGACGAGGATGAGGATGAGCAAGGAATTGCGCATATGATTGAACATGTTGCTTTCCTAGGAAGTAAAAAACGTGAGAAACTTTTGGGAACAGGAGCCCGTTCAAATGCATATACTGATTTCCACCATACAGTATTTCACATCCATGCTCCTACGAGCACCAAGGTATGGGCCATTTGAAGTGCAGTTCTTTATGATGTATTCAATTATTATTTCTTTGATATATTTCATTAAGGATTTTGGACTTTTATTCAACTTTGTTATGTTACTAATTACTATTTAATCATGCATATGAGAATAGGGTAAATGGTTTTTCTTGTGTACTTGTGTCTAAAGCAATATGTAGAAATTATTGACATTGTAATGGGTATGATAAGTTCATATTTTAAACATAACGATATTTGACTAACAGTATAATTAAGTTGTAAGAAGAAATTGTCATGGAAACTCCCAACTCTTAATCCAAATGTTTGAATGGTATCAAAGTTTTGACACTTACATTTTGTTACAAGTGGAGGTAAATCATTGTCAATGATGAACACTGTTAAATAGTTTTCTTTAAAAGAGATTCAACATGATATTTAGAGTAAATTTCCATTAGGGAACAGGGAAAGCATTGGGCTCGATTTCTAGGAAAGAAACTTCTCCAGAGTGAGAATGCAATGGAAGAGTGAAGATTATTCTTAATTTAAACCTTGCAAAATCTGCTAGTAAAGTGAGAAAAGCCCAAGCTTTATGAGATCTACTTAAGCTTTATTTTTAGTAAATGTGAGATTGAATATCACCTTGAGATTGCAATAAAGGCAACACTCAAAGAGTCCACAATTAAGGTGGGCTGGGGTGGAGCACTTACTAAGGTAACTTTCCGACAATCATAAATATAGAAAATTTGGCAGTCATATTTTGTACGCTTATTATGTGATAGAATTCTTCTTTGACGCATTTTAACTGTGTACAGTTTATCCATGTGTATCCTGCTATTATGTTAAACCTGTCAATGTCTTGCGTCCTGGGTTCTTTTTCTTTAGTGCTTAATGTAACCAGGACTGGTTAAACAATTTGAAATTGAACATGTATGTCTTATTTCCAATATATGTATATATACATGAAATCATATTAAATATTTTAATATTTCATTTTGTTGTTGATCATAAACGTTGTTTGTTAGGATTCTGATGGGGATCTACTTCCATTTGTTCTGGATGCCTTGAATGAGGTATGCTTTATTGAACTTTGTTTCTTTTCATGGCATTGCCCATAAAAGCCTCTTCCACATCTCTACAAATGCTTATATTTGCTTTAACACGATATTTCATTTGATCTTGGTCTTATGCTTTGGTTTTGACTCTACTTGTCTGGGCATAATAGAGAAAATATGAATATTGTACTTGTAGTTTGGATTACTCACAGCTAATTGTTGTTGATATATGCAGATAGCTTTCCACCCAAAGTTTCTTGCTTCTCGGATTGAAAAGGAACGACGAGCCATACTATCAGAGCTTCAAATGATGAATACAATAGAGTATCGAGTTGATTGTCAGGTGAGGAACAAAAAATGTCTCTAGGAAATTCAGGCTATCAACTTTTTGTTTACGGATAATGTTGACTCAATTTTATTGTTTCCCATTTTGCATTGCTTTTATTTTCTGTAATTGCAGTTGTTACAGCATCTTCATTCTGAAAATAAGTTGAGCAAAAGGTTTCCCATTGGATTAGAAGAACAGATAAAGAAATGGGATGCAGATAAAATAAGGAAGTTTCATGAGCGTTGGTATTTCCCTGCAAATGCTACCTTGTACATTGTGGGGGATATTGATAACATATCAAAGACTGTTTACCAGATTGAAGTATGTCCTACATTTTTATATTCATAATTTTGGTTATGATCATGGTTATAATATGTAGGAATCTTATTCAATAAGCTGTTGTCACACAGGCAGTTTTTGGGCAAACTGGTGTAGACAATGAGAAAGGTTCTGCAGCCACTCCAAGTGCATTTGGTGCAATGGCCAGTTTTCTCGTTCCAAAGCTTTCTGTTGGATTGGGTGGAAATTCTATTGAAAGATCAGCAATGGATCAATCCAAACTATTCAATAAGGAAAGACAGGCTGTCCGTCCTCCTGTGAAGCATAATTGGTCACTTCCCGGGAGTGGTGCTGACTTGAAGCCACCACAAATATTTCAGCACGAGTTACTTCAAAATTTTTCAATTAATATGTTCTGCAAGGTATAAAGAGTCGTGTAATCTTATTCCTAACTCAAATTTATAGTGTATATTTTTGTAGTTGCTTTTGTGTATCAATTATTATTTGCATGTGCTTAAACATTTCGGAGCTGATAACGAAGTCAGAGACTTCTTGTTGTGGAGAAATGGTCAACGGAGAATGTTTGGCATAACTCATAAAAGGATTGCAACATATGATTTATTAGTTCATATCAAGGTCTACTGGTATAATGAACAATTTAAATAAAATATTGTCGTATTCATATAGCTGGTCTAGTAGATATTATCTCGGTCTAATGGTAATTAGAATGTACTTTAGTGTTGACCAATAACCTTTAAAGGCAAGTTGGAATTGCATCCAAGTTGTGCCTGTCATGCCTCTCCTTATGGCACTAAAACCTTTCTGGCTTTAAGTGTTGTGAAGTACTCTTAGAATATTTATAGTGTCAAGTTGTTCCATTCTATAGCAGCATTGTGGATAGAGGCTGATTCTAAAACTCTTGCAACGTTGCATCATTTTCTGCTTCTAATCCCTGTTTGGTGTCTGCCCTTTATGCCATTGCCTACTCATTTTTTGGGGAGCTTTTATTATTTTACTATCTCTTCTATTCTTGTATCCAAAGTATTCTACAGCTAGAATCCCTTCATCCCATAAAATTGCTCAGCTATGGTGTGGTCTAAACACAGAATTCAACATATGCCTCTTTGTTTCTCTCTGATCATGGTTTTAAAGGTTAATGAGGAGGGAACTCTAATCCACACTTTTCATGTGGGCCCACTGCTTATATAGGTGTGAATTCTTTTAGAAACCATGTACATTTTCTGGTTTCTATTGTCATTGACACTGTTCATTGTTGGCAACTTCCCAACAAGCTTTCTTTGGATGATGACCACCACCACTCAGATTGCCTTGCCATGTGACGACCAACTCTGGCAACTGCTTTGTTCTGAGTTTGAGAATTCAAGCTCTTTGGTAGTTGCCATGACACTCTTTGAGCATTTTTAACTTTAAGAGTTGTTGGGCTCTTTGAGCATTTTTTTCTCTTTGGTAGTAGTCAAGCTCTGTGTGCATTTCTTTCTCTCCAATTGCCACCGTTCCCTTGAAGCATTTCTGCTCCTCAACAACTGTTCACTCTCCAAGAGCTGCCATTCCCTTTGGGTATTTTTTTGCTCTTAAGTAGTTGCCATGTTCTCTAAGCCATTTTGCTTTTCGCCAGCCTCTTGCCTTTTCGACCATTTTTTGTGTCAGCCTCTACATTCTACAAGAAATTTTTGCCCTCTAGCAGTTGCTTTGTGATCCCCTGATTTTCCATGTGCCACACCAGTTCCTCAACGCATCATCTTTCCCATTGTGATCCCTGATTTGTCAGCTATCCCTTAGAACAATGGTAATTGTGTGTCTACACTATGACTTTTGATTATTGTTGAAGAATGTCTGTCAAGGTAGGGTGGGTTAATTTTGTTTTAAATTTTTTTGAAGCATTTATATTTATGCTTATAGTATAAATTATTTATCTTGTATCCATAACCATGGGTATATTGGCCCTCTTGCTTTGCTATTTTTGGGGTTGACACTGGTGTTTTAATGATATACTTTTAGATATTATAAATTTCCCAAGTGTTCCTACATTTTCTTCTTCCCTACCTTTTTCTTTACATATTCATTATTTTAGTGTTTTATTGATATACTTTTAGATATTAAAAAATTTATGTTTCTTCTCTTTATTAGTTATGTTGTTTTATATCTTTTGCAGATACCAGTGAACAAGGTTCAAACATATAGAGATTTGCGTCAGGTCTTGATGAAAAGAATATTTTTGTCCGCTCTTCATTTTCGAATTAATACGAGATATAAGGTGAGATGAAATTCTTTGTAACTTCAGCAGTTTGCTTTCCTGGTCGCATCCTTTTTATGTGGCTACTGTAGGAATTAATTGACATTTATTGATTGGTTTTGTTGTTTTCACTGTTTCATACAGATATCTGAAAATACGAAACAAAGTGAAAATTTTAGGAAAACAATAAATGAAAATGGAAAATTTTTCTCTTGAAAAGCTTGTCCTAAAGTTTTCAGCAATTTATACCCAGTTTTCTATGAAGTTTGTCCAAGTTATTGACAGATAATAAGTGACTCTATTCTGTGGATTTCAGTTTCTTAATCGTAATACTCAAATTTCCCTATACAAATCACTTTTCACTAGTTCATTATCCATCCCTTAGCATTTAAATGTTTACTAATGCATGGGATTTTACAGAGTTCGAATCCACCATTCACTTCAGTTGAATTGGATCACAGTGATTCTGGAAGGGAAGGATGCACTGTAACCACTCTAACCATAACCGCAGAACCAAAGAATTGGCATAATGCAATTAGAGTTGCTGTTCAAGAGGTTTGTTTCTTTTGCTCTGCTTTGATTGTCTGTGTTTGGAATAGAGCTGTTTCGTATTTTTCTTTCCATTGGTTGTTCCAGTTTGCTATTTTTAGATCCATGTCCAACTGCTGGTTTTCAGTCCTTTGTTTAGCATAGAAAGATATAAAATATCTCAGCTTTATGGCAATAAATTCACATGAAGTTTATGAATTTTTTAACTCTTACAAATGCTCCTAGAGTCCTTTTGGGTCTTGTGCTGCATAGAGAAAACCGTATTGTTTAAGGTTTCAAATAACTTCAATGATAGACTACCTTAATTCTTTCTACAGAAAGTGTCTCTAATGTCAATTTGTGTGATATAGGTTCGCAGACTTAAAGAGTTTGGGGTTACCCAGGGTGAATTAACTCGTTATTTAGATGCTCTTCTGAAAGATAGTGAACACCTAGCAGCCATGATTGACAATGTATCTTCTGTTGATAACTTGGATTTTATCATGGAAAGTGATGCTCTTGGACATAAAGTTATGGACCAGAGACAAGGGCATGAAAGTTTACTTGCTGTTGCTGGGACAGTTACCCTCGAGGAGGTAATTTTGTTGATACCCATTGGATCTTGTGCAAAATGTTAAATTACCTTTAACTCCTCTGTTTTTTCTGTTCTTGACTTTTTTATTATGATAACTCAAGTAAAACTGTAGAAGTGTCAGGCATGAGCTGATTCAAAGGTCTTGTGCAGATAGCTCTTTGCTACCTTTTAATTTTTTAGTGCAATTTTTTGTTTATCCTGATAAGAAAATTAAATATCTTTCCTTTTGCTTAGTTATTTGTGCATCCATGCTAGAGATGAGGTTTCAGTTTTTCTTATTCTATCTTAGATTCTTGGAACACTTTAACATCATTGCCAACTGTACTGATTTTACTTTAAGAAATTTTAAAACAGTATATTTCCATGACAATTTCATATTTATGTTATTTTCTTTGTTTTGTTCTTATGTTGTCTCTCTCTCTCTCTCTCTCTCTCTCTCTCTCTCTCTTTTAAAAAATAAAAATAAAAACATAATGTATCACATCTAGTATTTTATTTTAAATTTAATGTTTAAAAGTTATCTTAGAAAAATTTGTTGTAACTCATAAAATCTAGCTGGTACTTTCTAGTATAGTTATTTACTTAAAGTATCTTCTGATTCAGGTC
Source organism: Vigna radiata var. radiata (assembly GCF_000741045.1). Lineage (NCBI taxonomy): Eukaryota > Viridiplantae > Streptophyta > Magnoliopsida > Fabales > Fabaceae > Vigna > Vigna radiata. The sequence continues at coordinate 935,378 of NC_028361.1, read as the reverse complement.
AATTCAGTTGGTGCCAAGGTGTTAGAATTTATAGCTGATTTTGCAAAGCCTACTGCACCGCTTCCTGCTGCAATTGTTGCTTGTGTTCCAAAAAACGTTCACATTGAGGGAGCTGGTGAAACAGAATTCAAGATATCATCCACTGAGATTACGGATGCTATCAAAGCTGGACTGGATGAACCTATTCAGCCAGAGCCTGAGGTATCTTCCTTCAGATTAATTCCTTGTTAGTTGATCTTGATTTGGCTTTGGAAGAATTGATTTTCATCTGGCTACTGATGATTTGATTTTGCATTTGATATATCATTATGTTCTTCATGTGCTATGATATGACTCCGCCACTGATTCAAATTTAGTTCGTTTTTTTATCAATGGTGAATTCTATTAATGAGAGCCAATTCTTATGAGTTGGGTGTCTTGTATGTGTATACATAATTGCTGTTCAGCTAATTAATTTTCCCGTACGTATGTGTATAGCTTGAGGTGCCAAAAGAGCTGATACAATCATCTAACCTAGAAGAACTGAAAAAGCTGCGCAAGCCGACTTTTGTTCCTGTAAATCCTGAAACAGATGCTACAAAGCTTCTTGATGAGGAAACTGGGATCACCCAGCGTCGTCTTTCAAATGGAATTCCTGTTAATTATAAGGTATTTGATGTCAGTTTATATTGAGATTCCCATGAAACTAGCACCTTATTTTCCTTTGCCATGTCATTGTGCTCAGCATTAAATATTTAAAATTGGTAACTCAGTCTACATGCATTTCTTAAGTCCACTCTACTCTGCTACTGCTTTATTTTGTTCTATTCTGCAATAATGGATTGTACCATTTTTGATAGAGCAAGGAGATAAAATCTGTCAAAAACTTAATTTCCAGTTTCTATTATGTTTGTACCATGCCATGCAATTTCTAGTTGATTCCACAAGTGCAATCAGTTTATTGAACTTATTAATGCATTTTATGGTTGACAGATATCAAAAACCGAAACACAAAGTGGTGTGATGAGGCTGATTGTTGGTGGCGGACGAGCAGCTGAGAATTCTGATGCAAGAGGATCTGTGATTGTTGGTGTGAGGACACTTAGTGAGGGAGGTCGTGTTGGTAACTTCTCAAGGGAACAGGTAACTATCTTTTCTTACTAACAGATGTTTCCAAATGTCAATGTTATGTTTCTATTTTCCAATTCCATTGCATTGTTCTGGTGGCTTACTTGTGTAACTCATGTCAGGAGAACTCTGCACAGTTTTTAATTTCACCACTATAAATCTATTATTTGGACTACTCATGGATATGAATGCGGCCTACACAGATAAAATCAGTATCCAAGAACTTATCTTATCTCACTTCCATTTAATGAATGTCCTGTATTTTATGTGTAAAACCAGGTGGAACTTTTCTGTGTAAATCACCTGATAAATTGCTCGTTGGAATCTACGGAGGAATTCATTTCCATGGAGTTTCGTTTTACTTTAAGAGACAATGGGATGCGTGCAGCCTTTCAATTACTTCACATGGTGCTTGAGGTAACCATCTTTCCATCTTGGTTGTATAACTGCATTTATGTACTCAATTACATATTTGCTCTGTTGCTTATGCAGCATAGTGTCTGGGTTGATGATGCTTTTGATAGAGCAAGGCAATTGTATCTGTCATATTACCGATCAATCCCCAAGAGCTTGGAACGCTCAACTGCCCACAAACTCATGGTAGCAATGTTGGATGGAGATGAGAGGTTTATTGAGCCAACACCAAAATCGCTGGAGAATTTAACCCTGCAATCTGTTAAGGATGCAGTGATGAATCAATTTGTTGGCAACAACATGGAGGTCTGTTATCATTAATTTATTAAATTCATAGTTCTCTTACAATTACATTCAGACACTAAAATGTTTTTTTTTTTTTTTTCTTTTTTCTTTAGGTATGCATTGTAGGAGACTTCACGGAGGAGGACATTGAATCTTGCATTCTTGATTACCTTGGCACGGCACAGGCCACAAGATACCAAGAAAGAGAGCAAGAATTCAACCCACCCGTATTTAGATTATCTCCATCTGAGTTGCAGTTTCAAGAAGTGAGAAGCTAAGCATTAATTACCTTTTTGTATATGTAGTTTTGTGACAAGTTAACATTATATTGTTGGTGGTATGCTTGGACAAAATTCTCCATAAGGACTTCTAGGAGAGAAATATGAATAAAAAAATAAATAAAATTGACTTCTCCATAGGTTTAAATTAACTCATACACTTATTTGCACGGTCAAGTTTAGTGTTTATACTTTTTGAATTGGTGTTAATACATCAATGAACTAGGCTTCTGACATGGTTATTCACTTTTTCCTTTTTTGCAGGTATTTTTAAAGGATACAGATGAGAGGGCGTGTGCTTATATAGCTGGACCAGCGCCAAACCGTTGGGGTTTTACTGTCGATGGAAAGTACTTGTTAGAGTCCATTAATAATGCTTCAACAACCAATGGTGAACTTCGTTGACTTTTTTTATAGTGTCATAATATTTAAAAAGTTATGTTTTCAGTTGTTAAAGGCTTGAAATGGCTTGTGCAGATGATCAGTCAAATTCTGATGCCCAACATATGCAAGGTTTGCAAAAGAGCCTACGTGGTCATCCTCTTTTCTTTGGTATAACTATGGGACTGCTTTCTGAGATTATAAATTCTAGGTATCTCTTTCTACACTATGCTCACCTGTATTTGGCTGTGAAGATAGTTAGCAAGCACAAACAACGCTATAGAATGGTGTGTTAGACACGCCTTGTGTTGGATACCCCTCTACTGTGTCACAATTATAAAATAATATTTTTCTGACTTCATTGTCTCTTCAACCCGGCTTGGCACATCGTTGGCATGGCTTGGATATGAACCAAGAGTGGTACTTTTGGTTTCACTTCTTAGAAACTTACATTAATATTTTTTAAAAGGTCAACTTTTAAATATTGTGATACTCACCAGCTTTTTGGGCTCATTTTCAAAGAACTTAACTAGATGTTAAGGTTGAGAAAAAAAAAACTAGATGGTTTAACTTTTTAAGAGATCTTGGGATATTCTTTTCGTTTAGACTGCATTGTGAAATTATCTCAGTATTCTATTTTTTGGAGTCATTATTATATGAAATTGTAAAGCAACAATTTTGTTTTTACAATGAGTTATATAAATCTTAGTTAACAATTTTAATTTTTGTCTTTTGATTTTATATTCTCTCTAGAAATAAGAATACTTATCTTGACTGATAGTGTTTTCAACTAACATTCTTCAATGAGATTAATTTTACAATATTTTTCTTTAGTCAGAGCGATTTGAGCTTTTCTTAACAGATATCTTCAGTGTCATTATCTATATTTAATTTAGATTTCAATATTTTTAAAACGAATTATCAACAATTAAAAATATAATATATAATTTATATGTTCAAAAGTATTTTTTAAAATTTAAATTAAATGTTCAAAAGTTTTTTTTTTTTTTTTTTTTTTTGGTAAGAAGTGTAGAAAGGGGTAATGTAGTTATTTCAAGAGTAACTTTAAAAGTCATACTCCTTATCCTTACGCTTGATTTTTCTCTTAAATTAACTCTTAAAATGCTATTTTGGGCTGAATATTGTAATATCTATGAGTAAATGCATACTAAATACAGATTGTTATTTTCAATTTTTTTGGTCAAAAATCTGATTACATTTTTCCTTTACAGGCTCTTCACCACTGTCAGAGATTCTCTGGGGTTGACGTATGATGTGTCATTTGAATTAAACTTGTTTGACAGGCTTAAACTAGGATGGTATGTGATCTCTGTCACATCAACTCCAAGCAAGGTGTGGGCTCCATTCTTGTAATATATTCAATCTAATTTTTGCTGCCAGTTTTCTTCTGTTCAAAAGTTTTAGGTCAAATTGATTTGCAGGTCCACAAAGCTGTTGATGCATGCAAGAATGTTCTTAGAGGTCTACATAGCAACAAAATTACCGAGAGGGAATTGGACAGGGTTAGTTATTGAAATGCCCGACTTGTTGTACATTAAAATTTAGTGGAAGCACTTTTAGACACAAGTTTTTCTGCTAAATGTATCAGTGTTCGAATTTGATTAGTTTTATTCGTTTCTTCTGACCATATGAACTGATTCTTGAGCTTTGTATTGTGTTTCTCCGTGATGGTTTCTTAATGAAGGGCAAATACTGGTTAAAATGCACGTGGTGCCTTCATTTAATTTCCAAATGTGGTTTAAATTTTTCAGGCTATTTGCTATGCATTTTGAATTTGAGAATTCCTTTGGTGTTTTTTTCTAATGTAGGCTAAACGAACCCTTCTTATGAGACATGAAGCTGAAATCAAGTCAAATGCCTACTGGTTAGGGTTATTAGCTCATTTACAAGCTTCTTCTGTTCCAAAGAAGGTGAGATATGAATATCTGAATCTTGAAGTGTGAGATATTGGAATTTTTACTTTGATGCAAAACAAAACAAGGTTTAAGGTTTTTAGTCTTGTCAACATTTTATTATTTTTTATTCTTGTGTCTAAATTATTCTAATATCGATTGTGGATCCAGGACATATCATGTATCAAGGACCTAACATTTCTATATGAAGTTGCTACTATTGAGGATATATATCTTGCATATGACCAGTTGAAAGTGGATGAGAATTCTCTATATTCATGCATTGGAATTGCTGGAGCTCAGGATGCGCAAGATGTAGCAGCAGGTGTAGTAATGTTCCTAATGTCTAATATTGAATCTTGCTTTGTTTTTTTTCCAACTTATGTCCGGATTTCATCTCTCATCTTTTCCAAATTTGAGCAGTATTTTTTGCCAAACATAGAAGCGAGAAATGATATCCCAATTCCAAATCCAACCCTAAGTTCTGATATGTTACAATAGACATATGAACACATCTTGAACTTGAAAAATTTGAATTGCAAGATCCGTCTAAAAATGTTCCATAGGTAACAAACAGCTCTTCTCTTCAGAAGTGCAGTGATGTGTCTATGGTAAACCAGTTTACTTTATCTAGGCTTGTGTGGGTAGGCTAAATGTGGAGTGTATATAAGTAAGTATAAAAAACCACTTTACCACATAATTTTGGAAGAAAAATAGTTGTCTCATTTTGGAGTGCTAGTATATAATAATGGTTACTGACGTAATTTTACTATATTTTTGCAGCTCCTTTAGAAGAGGTAGTAGCGGATGATGTCTATCCCGGTGTTATTCCAGTGGGAAGAGGTTTATCTACAATGACAAGACCAACTACTTAATATTTTTGGATTATGTTTTGGCCTGCTCGCTTTAAGACCTACAGGTTAGCATTTTTTGGCTATTCTTTTTTTTGATTAATAATATCAGACAGTTTGTTTCCTTTCTTGGAAATTGTTTGACAGTTGTGTCTCTCAAACAGGACTGGAGGGTTGATTAAAAGTTGTGGTTGTGTGTCACAACACAAGAAGCAGCTGCTGCTGCTGCATCATCTGTTATTGAAACAAATCGATACAAGAAGCGATTTTTGACTTGCATTGCATGTTATTGATTTCCTTAGTTATTGTGTTGGGTTGACTATTAATAAAAGGCAATACTTATGTAGGATTAGAATAAAGAAAATATAGAATCCAGCAGTAAGATGTATAGCTGCCATTTTTTGTCTGTCGGCCATAAATTTTGCTGGGAAAACGCCGACCGTATCTTAGTGTAGGAAACTAATCTCTTTTTTAAATTGTAAATCACTGTTTCCTCGCTTGTAAACTACTATCTCTCTTTTCCTAAACTCAATGCTAACCTCATTTTATATCTATTTCATAAATACATCTAAAATGAGATTAAATAAGAAAAAATATTAAGTCATAATCCTACTCTCGTAGCAAAATTTTCACAATGCTTGTTATTTTATTATAGATGTTTTATACAATGAAGTCTTACATAATATTTCTTTTGACATTCCTCCCTAAGTTTATAGATGATTTCATAAACTAATTCATAGTTTTATAATTGAAAAAAACTATCATTCAAATATCTCTCTTAATCTTATATACAAAAATTAAGAAAAATGTAAGGTGCGTTAGCTGAAAGTGGGTTACATCTGGCTCTACTGCATTTTAATTCTATTAGCTATTCAATCTCTCAATATAATTTGCATGTGCAAATTTTCATTTAGAAAAAATAAAAAAGAGGCTCCAGAAAATGAATATAAAATATGTTAGTATGGGAGTTCTTTGCACGTTAAGACATTATTAAAATATTTATGAAATTGATTGAAAGTCGTCTTGCATCGTCTTCTCAACTAACCTTTGGTAAATCTTGTAATTACGTGAATCTTTCCATTTACCAACTCCTTTGATAATAATTAATGGTTGTGATGGTTTGGACTTGTGTACAACATTTTTAACTTTGAAGTTGAACAACTTTTAGTTTCAGAACAACGACCAATCCCTTTCACTTATCCAATTAATATAAGTATTTTAGTTTAACGACATTAGTCTTTTTGTGGCAAACATATACCAAGTACGCAAGCAAAAAACATAGATTATGTTAAACGGTCTAATTATTTTTATCTAGTTTCATAAGTAATAAACACTCCTAGATTTCGTTATTGTTCTTTACAACATATTCTGTTTACACGAAATAGCAGATTGAGGTGTCATGTGTTAATTAGTTAGATATATATATATATATATATATATATATATATATATATATATATATATATATATATATATATATAAAATGCTATATCTATATATATAGTGGCTTGTAAATGTGGATAATGAGGTAATGTTGTCTACTATCCCTTTAACCCCCCAATTTGACTATTGTGTCCAATGACAGTGACTTGGTTTTGCTGCAAAACATCCTTTAATGTCTCTAGAAGGAACAACATATGCACTACACTTTAAAATAGCTAATGTCTTGTTGCTTCAAACTCATTGAAAACCATACCTATCATTTCATCTTCTGATCAAGTTTATGAAATACTATAAGCTTAATGTTTGATATGATCACACAAACACTGATAGACTTTTCAATATTAATACATACTATGTGCTCCCTTTCTGATTCTTTGTATAACAGTTTTCACATATCAGTCAGTAATTGTCATTTGTTAGTGTAAATGAATGTGTTTCGTCTAAAATGACAATGGGTCCATTCAAGATAAAGGGAACTTCTCTCTTTGTGTTGAATAAAAGTTTATGACAGATGGCTTATGCATAAGGCATGATGAAATTGACTAAGTTCCTTCCGGATTTTCCATGAAATAGTATAGTATAATAGAGTAGAGAAGGAGTAGTTTTACTGTGAAATCCATTCCCATTTCTTTTCTTTGGTATAAATGTTGCATTCTGTTTGGATGCTTATCTATGTCTACAATTCCTTCCGTATGACTCTGTGGCTGTGGAGACACTGGAAATTAGTTGAGGATTCCCTTACTTTTGAGTGTTTAATATATCTAAAGATAATGGTGCAAAAACTTTCTGTCAACGCCATTATGGTTTTGATACTGAGAAGGTGAAATAGAAATAGAAAATAACAGATGCTATAGTGTATGAGATTGGAACTCAGATATTAAAAAACAGATTAAAATCAACGGCGTTTTAACCTTTAGCATGTTTCTATATACAAACCCTTAATTTAACTTTGTCTGAGAATCATCTTCTTATTCCCACTCTCACCTAAAAGTAGTGAGGATTCTTATATTAGAACTAATTAATATACAGATTAGACCAGAAAAAAGAAAATGTATTTCTTTTTATAAAGTCATGAATACTTGATTTTTAAATACATGGTGGTGGGATGCAAATACGTAATCATTTTTCACTTTTACGACCTAACAAGATTGAATAAAAGGCTGCTGCACCTACCATTCAGTGTTCTTGTACATAAAATATGCAGATTTTATCAAACACATGCCAATACCAGTTGTTGATTTTGCAATATAATCTCATGATATTGCATGCTTGTTATCTATATATGATGTGTGGATTCGTTGAATGGAGGGTCCCAGAAGAGGATGGTTTATGCAGTTTTTGCGTCCATTGAGTTGCATGACACGAAACACAAAATCATTAAAATGTTGAGACACATTGGATGGTTTCATGTTAGGAAGTTTCTTCAGTGATTGGGCAACGAAAAGTGAGTTTATCAGTCACTGAATGATTGCCACGTGGAAACCAACCCCAGCTGGTGGTTGAAGTTCGTTGCTGTTTTTGTGATGTGTTTTGGAACATGTTGCCCTAGCCACACGCATACATGCATGTGCCTTGTTCTTGTTGGACAAGTGAACAAGGTCATACTCATACATCTATATCCTTCTCTACCCTTTTGAAATCTTCACCATCTAACCCTTCTACGTATATCCTTTCCATTCATTCATTTATTCTTTTCACCATTTTCTTCCTTTCTTTCTGCATAAAACAAAATCCCTTTTTCGTTCCGGTTATGTTGACTCCACTAGCTAGTCTTGCTACTTTTCTACCTCTATTGGAAGATTAATTTAAACCACAAATTAAATTAAGTCAAATCATAAAGAGAAAGAAGTTTTGTCAGAGAAGCTACTGTTCTGTAGGAACGATATCAATTTTTATCAATTATAAAGTCAAGTCTTACATAAAATTGAGAAAATTGATATACATTGATGAAGACTGTAAACTTAAAGTTTTTGGTTAAAATTGATGTGATTGAAATAAGGTTTTATCCATGTTGTGTTTTTCTATCACTAAAGTCCATTAACATGTGTATGGATGGATGGATTGGATTTATACTAAGAATAGATTAAGATTGAAAATAGATCAAATTTAAGGAGAAGAATATAAGTTATAATTACATGAAAGAGATGCACGACATTCAGGTTACTCTAATTAATGTGCTGAAGACTAATATAAGAAAACTGATATGACTTCATATTTCAGTATACTGCAATATATGTATATACATATATGTATGTATGTATATGTATGTATGGAAGTTGAAGATAATATCGTGTTTTACAATAATGACAAAAACGAGGTAAGAATTTTCAACTGAAACTGTTGATTATAATGGAAGAAATTAAGAATGTGTATGATTTCTAAAAGGAAAATATTTACGTAACTGTTGGTTGTCATATTAGAGATTATTATGAGTAAAAGTAAATGCAATTTGTGGAGTGAGTGTGTGCAGATTCCTTTCAGGGTCGTTATCTATATGACTTTGTGTACGATGCCACCACAACATGATGCATACATCGTCACCTTATATATATCAAACACTTGTGTGGTAAATGTTAGTGTTATCATCCTCTTCAAGAACACTTCAAAGGTAATTGGTTTCTTTCTCTTTTTTGGTCTCTTCAATGAAATTGCATATCCTTATACTGTATTGTTATTTCATCATGAATTAGTATTATTGCATGCAGTGGTGATGATGAGAACACCAAGCAGTGATGAAAGTGGGTTGAAGAAGGGGCCATGGAGCCCAGAAGAGGATAAAATACTAGTGGATTACATTCAGAAGCATGGCCATGGAAGTTGGAGAGCCCTTCCAAAGCTTGCAGGATTGAACAGATGTGGAAAAAGTTGCAGACTAAGATGGACTAATTACCTCAGACCTGATATCAAAAGAGGCAAATTCTCTGATGAAGAAGAGCAACTCATCATCAATTTACATGCAGTTCTTGGGAATAAGTAACTAACTAATCTTCATGATCTACACAAGAATCATGACTACTTGAATGATGAGCATGATTTTGGTATTCTAAATTTGTTTCCATTGTTTATTATCAGGTGGGCAGCTATAGCATCTCATCTGCCAGGAAGAACTGATAATGAAATTAAGAATCTGTGGAACACACATTTAAGGAAAAAGCTTTTGCAAATGGGGTTAGACCCAGTGACTCACCGTCCAAGAACTGATCACCTAAACCTTCTTACCAATCTACAGCAGATTTTGGAAGCTGCAAAAATCGTCAGCAGTTTCACAAACCCTTGTGAAATAAACAATGCTCTAAGGCTACACTCAGATGTCACGCAACTAGCCAAATTCCAGTTACTGCAAAACATGTTTGCCACTCCTTCTCCTTCCTCACTGACAGATGGTTTTCTGCATGATGTTTTGGGGTTTAATCAGTGTAATAATCTCCAAAACCTTCATGATGGTAATTCAGTTTCTCAAATCCTTCCCAATTTCCAAAACTTTGAGGCCATTCAGCAGCCTTCACCATCAAATTCCCTTCCAAATCTGGTTTCTGCCTCCCCTGAACGTTCTCCAGTAAAAGCAGAAAATGTTAATGCAAACTCAAAGGAGTGTTCTAATCCTTCTTCCACCACCTTTGAGTTAACGTGGGGAGATTTCATGGAGGAAGATGCAACTGATAATTATTGGAAAGGTTTCATAGAGTAAGTTTCATAGAGTGATTTATTCCCATTTCTGTACACTAAATATTATTCTCTCTCATTCTATCTGTTTATTTTGCAGCCAACATTCTAACCAGACATGGTCAACAGTCCAATGAAAAAGATGCATGGCATTTAGAGTTTTCACAGAAATAAATATGTACTATTGTTAATTTAGTTAAGGTTGTTTTGTGTGTATTAATTGACAATGAATTGATTGATCGATTCCAGATCTAAATATAGAAAAGCTTATGCATTGTATATTATAATGTAACATGGAGATTCATCATCATCATTAGATTATACACTAGACTGTGTGATTTTCATCTTCTTTGTATAAAACTATAAAAAAAATGGTGTTGGTAGGGTTTCCTTCATATAAATGTCAATGGTTGGAAATAAGCCATGCATGCTGAAGAAAATGCTTGCAATCCACTTATTGTTTGTCTCATTATATATATATTTTCCACACAAACTAGCATCTTTGACAGGAAAAATAAATTAATTAAATAAAATGGAGACTGTGGAAACTTGAAGAATGGAGAAAAAGAGAATGAATATTATAACTATTAGCTGTGTAGAGACTCGACTCAAATGACTCATTTATATATATATATTTATTTATAAGGAGATTCAAATAAAAAATTTAGGGTTAAATATGTTTTTCGTCCCTGAACTATTGGCCGTTTTTGTGTTTAGTCCCTCTTTCAAACTATAGTACAATTTAGTCCTTCAACTTTAGAAAATTATGGTTTTAGTCTTTTTTACCAAATTTTATAAATTTTATATGTTGTTTCAAACACGTTACATTATAGTATTTGGATTGTTTACACTGTTTGACACATTTTTGCTTGAGAAACGCGTTTGAAACAACAAATAAAGTTAAAAAAATTTGGTAAAAAGGACTAAAATCAGAGTTTTCTAAAGTTGAAAGACTAAATTGTACTATAGTTTGAAAGAGGGACTAAACACAAAAACGACCAATAGTTGGGGAACGAAAAACATATTTAACCCAAAAATTTATGACACTAACTCGAGTTCAACTCTCAATGATTCTTAATATGTGTAGGGAAAATATTTTTATAATCCAATCTAAATAAAATTTCTTGAAATCATAAACATTTCAAAATACATTTTATAATAATAACATAATATTTGTTAAGAGAAAGATTATAACTCTAACAATGTCATGAAATTAAACCTGTAATAAATTAGTGATATATTTAGTTATTTATGCTATATTTAATATTTTCATAATTACCAATGGAGTAAAAGCGAAAACATCTGTGATTATTTTAAATAATTAATAACGGGGAATAGCTTTTAGTATTAATTAAGAACCAAAGCAAAAACAGTTAAAATTCATTTTGAACCAAAACTTATATATATGCAATGATTTTGTCCTTTGACAGTGGTATTAGAAAGCAACCTAGAATATTGAACTGACATATATATTTTACTTCTTTGGCTTCATCATAATAATTTATCTTTGTATATAAAAGTCAAGAGTTTTTGTTACATGTTAGGTAAGACTAATCCTATTGATTCTAACCCAATAAGGCAAAGATGTGGTCCAAAAATTGTGTAATTTCTTCAAGTAATCCACTTTGGTCCACTAAGCAACGAAACCATTGTAAAAATAATACTATCAATCGTTACTATTTCACATTATCACTATTTTGAGTTTCAATATCCATATATCTTATAATATGACAGTTTTTTTCAAATATAATATACATAAATGTTTTGAAAATTTCACATTAATGTTCTAAATTGGATTCCCTTTTCTCATGCTTCTAAGTGTTTAAATACTCAACAAAAACTTATGTTTCTTGATTTGGGCAAAATAGGTGACTTGCAACTTAACTTAAAAAAAAAGGTGTTTCTTCCTGCACAAATCACATTTCTTCTTACACCCCATCACAAACTTTAGGAAAATTTAATCTAAAATAGGGTGGAATGAGTGTGTTTTTGATAAATATTTCCAAAACTAGCTTAGTGTGTTCCGGAAAGCAAAATACGGTTTAATAGGGTGTTGGAAGAAATTTGTTAATTTTATTTTGACTAAGGTAAATTCATGCAAGAGATGATAATGTTGATATACACACAACTAATATAACCATGCAGATTCTGCTAGATACTTCAAGTTTTCTGATAGAGTTCATTAGCTCAGCACTGATGAAATAATAAAATTATGAGCATTGATGTATGAGAAAGCTCAATCGGCATGAATCATTGAATTGAATTAAATGAGAAGGGGATTCACCTAAATACTTTAAGAGAAAATTTATTGACTAACTTCGATTACAAGAGTTAACAATCTTCAGGTAAGGATAGTTGGTGCTTGATTACCACTCACAATTTACACATCATGACACATTCTAATATAATTTTTTTTTACGACTCTGAAGTATATAGTGAGAAGCTAAATTTGTGGTTGCTAGAATAGAAGCTATTGATCGTTGAGGGTGAATCTTGTCATTGAATAGGCTTAGACTGATCATTTGAAAACCATGGAGACATGCAATATTTCTAAGAAATTCACAATAGGGGAAAAGATAACAAATGTTTAGTCACTGTATGAGAGACATAAAGCTGAAAGTTAAAGATGAAACTCACAAAAAAAACTGTTCATTATATTAAAATATACACAAGACATGCTCGTGAAAAAAAAAATAGTTGGAAAGTAGAACTTTCATGTCGAAGAGACAGACATTTTTTACTATATTGATATTTTCAAAGGCTAATAATGTATATATATATCCATTTCATGAAGCTTAACGAAGAGTATAAATCCTTGAAGGGGCATATAGGAATATAAAATAGAAGAGAGATGGATGCAAGCTACAAAAATCATCACTATAATACCCTTCCTTAGTTTGGCCAACTTCAAGCACTAAGAAGCATAGAGCTCACTGAGGAGAGCTTAAACTTTCGAACTTTTGAACCATTTTCAGGCTGAAAGATTATCTCGGTACTTGATCTTACGGTTTCTTCTTTCCACTCTGGTTCGGAAGCACCTTCACCTCTGTAGTCGCGCGACCTGCATAGAACTTGAAGCCTGGAAGGAGCTGCAAATCATTCCAAGTTAGTCAAAGAAACCGCAAACCAATGACCAAATCAGTACAACTATAGAAAGGTTGCTTTCGTGATTTTTTTTTCCCTCCCTCAGAGACAGGTATTTATCAGTTGAAACCATAGTTTTACTGAAGATCCTTTTCCTCAGGTATTTATTTAACATCATAATTAGATGAACCGCAGCATTAATAATCAGCAATGAGGAGATAAAAAAAACGCCTTTCTTCTGACTTCCAAATATCAACTAAGATGCGTTTGATGTACATTGAGGGACAATATAACTAAAATCGCAAAATATAAATAGTTGAATTACAACCCAAACTTTGTTGTTTGGTGACTAATTCATAGCCCAACCACACAAGAAGTTTTGAGAGATAGATGGGCTAGAAAGAGTAGAGGGGACAAAAAGAGGAAGAGAAAGGGGCTAGGAAGTAGAACTGTCACAGAGAAGAAGGTTTTTTTTTTTTGAAACTATTGGATGGTGTTTGTCAATGAAACAAAAATTTGTACCTTGTATTGTTTGTTTTGTACAAAACAATGTCCAGTCCTTTAATTTTTAGCAAACCAAGGGCACCTCTAGCGTATAAGAGCTAATTTTAGAATGTTAACATTCTTTCGCCCTTCGCACAGTGATTTTGTGCCTTGATTCTTCTTGATCTTAACTAATATACTTTTAACATAAAGGAGTATACTACTATACTACGTTTCAGGGATTGAGGATATCATAATCACTGTTAAGCAAACAAATACAAACTGGAAAAGCACAACCATAATTTATTCCCAAAAAGATTACCCAGTCCAAACATGCTTGTCTTTTGGATTACCACGCGACTAACTTTTGATCTTCTAATATGTCTTAAAGCATCAACATCTTCTCGTTTGCCCTTAAATTCCAGGAAGTCACCCAATACGTACTTGTTGCCTTTAAGCTCCACCCTATAAACCAAACAATCTCTTTGTAAGTGAAAAACTATGATTTGGTAACTATTAAATGATATCAACAAAGCTCCAAAACACACTGTTATGAAGGCATGCATATCTGATTTCTAAACCCCATTTTGATCACAACTAACCCCAAAACTGATCAGAATTGCAGATTCTGATTCAGAATAATTTCCTCAGCTGCACCAAAATCATTTTCTTAAGAAAAAGAAAGCCAGCTGAAGGCTCGAGTGGTCCTATGCATTGTAGCTCCAAGCTAGCTTGAGCATGATCATTTCTAACTCTGTGATGCTACATACATAAATCCATTACCGGGCATTCTCTTAATAGAGCATTGATGTTGAATGGGCTTTTGGCACACATTAAGCATAGAGAAACCAGATTTTTAACAAGCCAACATCTGATAGGTCACAGATGGATTGACATATTTGCTTCCCTAAGCCAAGGTTGTGTAAAGGACCCTTTAACAAGCCTCAAATTGCAACAAGTTTTACTTAAAAAAATGCAGTGACTAATCAAGTACAAAATGGTAACTAACCTATCCCATATCGGTGCTGAGCTAAGGACAAAATCAAGATTCTGATTAACAGATTCCAGCATATCCTTCTTCCCACTACGAAAAGCACTCTTTACCCAACTAGACAGTTTGCTCTTTGCCTCTGACTTCAGTTGAATCCATTGATCATGGGTAATAACTTCAGATGGAAAACCATCTACAGGAATGGCACTGCAAAAACAAATAAAGAGATTAATTAATAATTTTGACATGCATTAGCAAAGAGGTAAGATAAAATTCTCAGTTGCCTTTGACTAGATTAACAGATGCATTTTTCATGTAAAAATACTGCTTCTCAAGTAATTGAACCATACTCCAACATTTGCAACTTCTTTAACATATACAGAATTTATTTCTTCATTTCATGCAAAGAATTCATAAACATGTGAATAGTAAAATAGTCATTAGTCCGTTACAATTATTGTAGTACGATAACACTCTTTGGACACTCAGGTATGCATTTTCAATTTTTTTTTTCCCTGATACTGCCTGATACATATCTGAAAAGTATCCATTCTTTTTTTCATTTGATCTTTTTTCTGATGTGAGTTGGATACCTCTTCATACATATACTTCTTGATACATGTCTGAAAAAATTTAACGCTTTTAGTCTAACTATGTTTTTCCTCATGTGAGATGAATTCATGTACGTACATACTCTTTTACTCATTCTTTGAAGAGAAACAAAATGGACCCAAAATTAATGATATCTGGTTTATGCGCATTCAAACCCTCAACTTTTGTCTAGAAAGGATGAAGAATATAATGTATATAGAAAAGGAGCGACAAGTTGTGGGACATTAGTGAAGCATGACCCAGTTGACAATGGTGTTGTGTTAGGCTTCTTGAATTGGCAGAGTTTCCTCTTCATGAAGCAAACTTAAAGCTTTTTTATTTTCTAGATGATGGTAATGGAGGAGAGAAGAATGATACAGTTAGCATTAAACAATAGCTTACTAATGATGTTACTGAAGAGTCGATACTCAGTTTGAGTTCTACACAGAATGTATTTATTGATACAGTTACTCAAGATTCAAGATTAGTTATGATATTGGCGGCAACCATACTTTTTGTTATGATTACAAATCACAAATCAAAAGAGAGTAGGATCTAAAAGATTAGAAGAAGAAATTGGCACTAATAACAGTGAGTAAAATTACAAGTATATTCAAAATCATACCATAATTTAGGATTTGGAAGTATAACTTTACAACATATGTATCCTTCAGGCAGAGCAATCCCTCTCTGTTCAAGATATGATTCGAGAATAGAAGCTTGCTTCCGTGTTTCTTCCACCTGTACATGATTTGACAAACTTACTAATTAGGCAATCGACTGGTGTTCTTCCACGTCCAATGTAGCAGTATCGATAAAAAAAAAAAAAAAAAAAAAAAAAAAAAAAAAGTCAGCAAAAAGAAGCCCGAACCACTCTTTAGAGTATAATTTAATAAACATCCAAACCAGTTTTTAATTCATCCCATCTTATGAAACAGCATTCTGTGAGGCAATTAAAGATAGTATTCAGCATATATAAGAATATAATAATAATAATAACAACAATACGATTTTAGTGGTTCCTTACAGGATCAGGGTGACGCTCTGCTTTACGTTTGTCTGGCTTTTCACAGAGCCAGCTACCATCGCCACCAATTGTCAGAATTCCTGAGTAGTTTTTCACAGAAACCACCGCCAGCTCTCTGCAGTATAATAAGTTGAAATTCAAAATAAAAACGAAACCATACTTCAATTATCTACAATATATCGAAGAAAAACTTACAGTAGTAGCCATTGCCAAAATAACAAATAGATTGAAACGAAGAAAAGAGAGAATACTGTTTGGTGAGAAGAACAATATCAATGCTCTGTCGAGAAGCAGTGTCAGCATCGGGAATTCGAAGACCCACATACACATTTGCTCCATAGATTTTTTTAAGCCTGAGAAAAATTGAACTTGATTTGTGCCCTAGAAGAAAAATAAGAGAAAGAAAGAAGAAAAAGAAAAAGAAAAAGAGACCGATCAGCGACGGAGAAAAGAACAGAATAATCAGATCCCTCCATGTCTAAAACGTCGTCGTCGTAAAAGAATCGTCGGAACAATTTGTAGAAGACCAAACCGAAGATAATCTCCAGCCACATCGTTCGTTGCTTCTTCTTCTTCGGTCTTCCACCCACATTGACTACTCCCCAAGCTTCCTGCTTCTAATTTATACTCTTCATTTCTATTTTTCTAATACATTTTATTCCGTCTTTTAAAATTGTTTAACTTTTTCTTTTTTATTTTCACCACACTACATTACATAAGAAAATTATTAAATTAATATTCGTGAACACATCCACGGACTGCGAAAATATTAGTAATAATTCAATTGTGTTTATTGATTTGTCGACATATATAAGATTTAATTTGTTTTTATCATAAAAGTCGGCTGGTATAATTTTTTGAAAACATAAAATCATTGAGAAAAAATAAATCAGATTAATGAAATGTGAAGTAAATTAAAACTGAATTTTTCTTTTTTTTGAAACGTGAGATTATACCAAATTCACATTTCTTTCTTTCTTAAACATCGTATAATCTACTACTAAATATTTTGTTTTAGTTGGTGTACTTCTTTTAAATTTTTTTTATAACTTTTAGTAAATAGTTTTGTGTTTCCTTTTATTATAAGTTAGAATAGTTAATATTTGTTCGGTTTTATTATAAGTTAGTATAGTTAATATATGTTTGGTTTAATTCGGTTTTATTTAGTTTGGTTCGGTTTAAATCAGATCAGTTCAGTCGGTTTGATTCCGTTTTGTTTTGTTTCGGTTCGACGAGAATCGAATCAACTTAGTTTGGATCAGATCGTCTCAATTTCATTTGGGTCAATTCGACTCAACTCAGTTTGGTTTGGTTTGACTCAGTTCAATTTTGAATGGCTTGATTCGATTTGGTTTGGTTCAGTTTGGCTTGGCTCAGCTCAAATTGAATTGGTTCGGCTCGGTTCGATTCGACTCAACTCGGTTTAGTTTGATTTGACTCAATTTGACTCTGAACAGCTTGATTCGGTTTAGTTTTGTTCTGGTCAGTTCGACTAACTTCAATTCAGCTCGATTTGACTTAACTAGATTGAGTTTGGATTGATTCAGTTCAATTAATCTCGAATTATATTATCATTATTACATAACACCATGTTAGTTTAACACATTAAATTAAAAAAAATAAAGAAATACTAAAAATAATTCAAAAATACCATATATATATATATATATATATATATATATAACATCATCTTAATTGTATTAGTTCATAATTTACAACAAAAACTTAATTGTTTCAATTTTTAAAAAAAAAAACATGACAAAAAAAAATAACTTAACTGAAAAAAGTCACCATAATTATTAAACCTATTTTTAGAAACTCATAAAAAAGAAAAACATATATTTAAACTTATTCTGATCATGTTGAGCTGTTTGATGTCGAGGAATATTTTCTAAAGATAATATCCTTTTGATTTAGAAATGATTTGAAACTACCAAATCATGGGAAGAAGATAAAGAAAAAATAAAACTTACTAAAGTCAATGATTTTTAATAAATAAAAACAGTTGCTAAAAATTCCCTCTTTAATATTTTAGGACGCCGGAAACGGATTTCCAAATGTGCTGTTTATTATTTTTGTGAATTTCTACTTGAAAGTATACTGTTTCAATGTGGGATTTACGTATCCATACTTATGCTTAATCTCTCAATAAAACGCCTTGAATTATTACATTTTTTCTGAAAGAAAATACTTTTATTATATAAAAAAATTTGAATACGGCTTAAATGATGATGTTACCAACGTCCTCTCATACAAGTTGAAAATATGAGATAGTCTGATTTATAAAATATCACAAATTCACATGAAGATGAAGATGGGTTTAGTATGTTGCAGTTATCTACCATGAGAATACTTGGAACAGTAAAAACAATGTTAATTTTTTTTGGGAACTTTGATGTGTTTTTAACCAAAAAAAACATCACGCACGTGCATGAGGATTTGATTAATTTAAAATGAAAAGATTGTATGGATTGAAAAATCATCAGTTAATATTATAAGCAATCTCATCAGGTTTTTTCATCTGAGTATTTTATTGCTGCAGTACAGTTCCTGAATATAGAAACACTGCCTCCTGAGGGGAAGAGACAAATGCAATCAACCAAAGAGAATGTGCAGAATTGCTGACTATGCTGAATCAATCATTGTAGTTGTAAACTTGTAAGGAAACCAATATGTCAATCAATCATTAAAGTAGTAACTTTTTCTCTATTACATACAACATGCAAAAACATGTTTTAACAAATCAAGGTAGAAATTCAGATGTCGATCAGAAGGATTGTAATTAAGCACTGTATATCTTGAGAGAAACAGCAAGTGGTGATTATATGTCAAAGGGGTAGTAGCAAACATCAGAAGTTCTATCTAACTTTCATTGGAATGAAGATAAGATGGTATAAAAATACAATCCAACTTGCCACTTCTTAATTTGGTCAGATCTGTGTAGAAGGGCAAGAAGAATCAGAACAACATGGGACAAAAAAATAACAATAGTTCCAACACATACAATTTACTGTCAACATGGAGAACCGCAACCAAAATAAGTGACTAGAGTAAGACTCCTAAACAATATTACATGCCTCAGTCATTCTTTAAAAGCTATTCATCAAGAAGCAAAATCATAAAGCAAATACATGCAAACAATTTAATGTTCAATATACCTGCCAAGGTAAAAAAGGTTGTTCTATTTGTGATTGCTACCACCCTTTTTCTTCAGCAGGCTTCCAAACTTGCCAAGCAAAGGCTTCTTCTTCTTCTTCACTTGTTCCTTTGATGGTGAGTTCCTCCCACTATCATCAACGTTCTCTTTTAAAGAGGCTCCATTCATCTGATCAAAGCCCTCACCACCCTCTTTCTTTGAGTCAACTTCATCTTCTAAGGATTCAGGCTCTGGTTCTCTTTCTGGAGAGAATTCCTTTTTCTCAATCTTGCAGCTCTCCCACATTTTAAATTCTGCTTCTGCAGAATCATCTTTTCCTTTATCTGCATCTTCTTTCACTTTTCCATTCACATTCACAGCTTTGGGAGATTCAGTTTTCTCAGACTTGTCATCCAAGGGAATACTTTCTTCCTGTAAGTTTTGCCCGAGTCCCTCTTCATTGGATGAAAGCTCTACCTTCTTGGACAAGTCTTCTCCGCCGTGTCCATTCTCTTCAGAGAATTCAACTACTTTAGGAAGCATATCATAGTCTTTCTCACTGTCAGTAACATTCCCATTTTCCTCAGGCTGATTTCTGCTCGTAGCTTCATCAAGCATCTTAGATAACTCCTCTACCTTCTTAATAGATGTTGATTCCCTCGTTCGAAGTTCTTCATTTTCTTGAAATACGTTCTGAAACTCGTTTTCTTTGTCCAATAGACTCTCTTTCAACTTCATGCTCTCGGCCTTTGCTTCTTTAAGTTCTTCCTGCAAGTGGATCACCTCAGCCTCAACTTCCTTGAGATTTTCCTTTAGCTGTGCTTCTTCCTCCTTCTTGGCACCAACTTCTTCCTCAGTTTCCTTGAGTAAACGAATCAGCCTGTTGATTTCTTTTCCAAGGGATGAGTTCTCTTCTTCAGTTAGATTTAAGCAATTGACAAGATGATGTTCTCTCTGTTCCCACTCTGCCTTGGAGCATTCCATGTTGTTCTTGGAATTTTCGACATTACATGTAAGAACGTCAATCTCATGTCGTGCATCGTTAAGCATGGACTCGTATTTTTCATCAGTGGCTTTCAAGACCAACTTTAAATCTTCAATCTGAGATTCATAGTTTTCACGTTCTGCATGGCTGGCTAATAGCTTTTCCTTGGCATCCCTGGCTTCTGCAGATACTTCATGCAAAGCAGAAGTTAAGCTTTCCATCGCACTTTTAGTCTTTTCTTCTTCATCTCTACAGATCTCTAATTCATTAATTAGTTTGTCTTTGTCTTCTAATAGGGTCTGAACACTGGAAGCTGCAAGCTTTTCCCTATTCAAAGCCTGAGCCTTCTCTTCTTTGACTGTCTCAAGTTCAGATTCCAGACTTTCAACCTTCTTTGACAATTCAAGACTCCCTTCCTTAGCCACAAGAAGACAACGCTCTGACTCCTCAAGATCTTCCCTCTGTCTACCAATTGTCATTTCCAACAATCCCACCTTCTCTTTAAGACTAGAAATTTCAGA
Source organism: Vigna radiata var. radiata (assembly GCF_000741045.1). Taxonomy (NCBI): domain Eukaryota; kingdom Viridiplantae; phylum Streptophyta; class Magnoliopsida; order Fabales; family Fabaceae; genus Vigna; species Vigna radiata. The sequence continues at coordinate 914,225 of NC_028361.1, read as the reverse complement.
TTTTGCTTCATGTAACAACTCATTGCTTCCTTCCATCTGTTTTGTTACTGATTCCAAAGATGCTGATGTAGATCTCTCCAACTTATTTGCTTCTTCAACCTTCACTTCTAGCTCCTCGACCTTTTTCGTCCACTCCTCTAGCAGACTGTGTGCATAAGATTCAGCCATCCTGGCAGCTTCAAGCTCCACATTAAGATGTTCAATGTGATTTTCTTTCTCCGTCAACTTCACATCATAATCCTTTGCCTTTTCAAGTTCTTCGTTCAGAACTTCAATCTCTGTTTGCAGTTCTGATACAATTTTGTTTTCCCTAGCCTCAGTTTCCAGCTTCGAATCTAGTAAGGCCTTCAAATGCATCAGTTCAGCTGAAAGAATCTCGGCTTTCTCCACATGAAGCTCCGCAATTTTAGTTGCATCGTCAGCATGACTCAGTGCCTGGTTCTTTGCATCACAAGTCATGGCAAGTTCTTGCTTAATCCGCTGTAGCTCCTGAGCAGTAGAGAGAAGAGAAGCCACATCCAAAGCATGCTGGTTCCTCACACTCTCCAGCTCTTTCTGCCATTCCACTTCCTTTGTCTGAACAGCTTCGATTCCAGCCTGTTCCAACTCAACGGCTCGGAACTTCTCAATCTCGGAATCCTCCTCGGCTCGCTTCTGAGCCACCATTGCCTCCATGAGTTTCTCATTTGCTTCCTCAGCCACTCTCTGCGCTTCTTTCAGCTCATCAATCGCTTTTGCCTTCTCTTTTTCAGCCTGAATAAGCTGTTCCTTTGCTTTCTTTAGATCTTCTTGAGCAAGATTTAACTGCGTCTGCAATTCTGAACCCTTCGCAACTCTTGGAAGTTGTTTCTGGAATTCAAGGAACATAATAAACATGTATAAGAGGACAGATAACCAAAGTAAAAGCATGACTATACAGATTTTCCTTTTGTGCCATACCAAACTATCAATATTCACATACCACGTACAGTACATCTTACAAATGGATAAAAAGTCATGGATAACATAAACTTTCAATTCCCAGAAAAAAAAATGCCAAATAACTAACAAATGGTAACACATTTAACGTTTACTTATTTTATATACACTTGTTAGCAGTCTAACTTTCCCAGAGTTTCCATTTAGTAATAAAGCCAGATATGACTAATCTCAGATAAGAGGGGATACAAACTACATTCACTGTAACTTACATCAGGTGTGGTGGATGCAGGTCTTGGTGATTTGCGCTCAGTGACAGGCTTTGAATTCGAAGCTCGTGGCGACGATTTTTCTGCAGAGAGGCGCAAATTTTGCAGAGGTGATGGCGATTCTGACTCCGATTTGGACACTCCTTTGCTGAGTCTACTAACTCTTGGAGTTGCAGGTGACGTTTTGTTGGGAGTTGATGGCCGTGCCTTGTTGGGAGTGGCCGGAGTTGCTTTGTTGGAGGTTTCCGATAAACCGGATCTATCAGATTCACAATGTCAGCTTCATACTGATGCATTGAATGAAATGAAAAGACATGACACTAAAATGTAACAAAATGCCATATTTGCTTCCAATCAGACAGATGGATCTAAGCCTAAAAAACCAAATTTTAGTACCAAACTCAGCATCTAAAAGCATCGTCAAGCCAAACTCATCAACCGAGAAACAACCACCAACCGATAGAAAAAGGAGATAGTAAGTCAGTAACCGCCACCCAAAAGCAAGAACTAGGGCAAGAAACACACAAGGAGATGCAATCATAAATGAAAAACACAATCCAGCAAGAACAGTAGAAGATCAAGACTCAACAACAACCAAAAATGGAAATGAAGGAAGCCCATCTTAAAATTTCATGCACGAACCAAACAGAAACCCAAAAAACATCGAAATTTACACAGATGAAGAAAAGGGAGTTCCAAATGTCTTCAAATAGCAGATCAAAACCATCAACTGCAAAACCGCACAGAACAGAAGCGAATTCGCGAAAGCCGTACACGGAAGAAAGTAGAAGAAACCCACACCAGATCTTAAAGCAATAGAGAAACCCACAACACAAAGCACCGAACTTGACATACCTGGATTTTGAAGCCATGTTGGTAAGAAGCGACGACCAAGTAACAGCAAAACGTGAGAAGGCGTTGCCTTTGCTGAAAGTGTCAGTTTCAGAACCGATAATGCTGAAGTTCCAACATTGTCAGAAAGAAGAAACCGAACAAATTCGGGATCAGGGTGAGATAAAAAAAAAAAAAAAATCAAACTTTTTCTTGTCTTTCTTTCTTTGGCTTTCGGGAAATTACGTGAAAGAGAAGAAGACTGTGAAGAGGAATTTACAGAACACAAACATATACCAAAGCCAAACAAGTTGGTCTGGTTTTCCTGTCTCCAGAGTAGCCACACCAACACACTACACTATGCTATGCTATTCTCTCTCTTCAACCTTCTCATTTTCATCTTGTTTTTTCTTTCTTCCTCTCTCAGTGGAAGCAGTGGATGCATATCTTGAGGTTGAGTAGAGTGAAAGGACAAAAGTAACCCTTAGTTTTCTTAAATCTGTCAAAGCCAAAGGTATTTGTAGCTTTTTCAGAAGCAGAGACCTGTCTCTGACTCTTCCAACCTTACCCTTCTTTTCAGGAAAAAGAGACACTCTGCCATGGGATTAGAACTACCCCTGCAACTCTTTTTTCCAATTTCTTCTCCAAATTTAAATTTAAATTTCGTCACGATTGAATTTCCAACATTTCCAACATTTCCAACATGTGCATGTGTCGAAATTTCAAAACAACTTCATGAACTACAAAAATTAATTTGAAAGAGATAGCACTGCATGTTACCATTTGCTTTTCCAGGTTGGATTATTTTAAAAAGGAGACATGTGAACTTCAAATCACCAAATATCATTCATGGTTTTTGCTTTTCTCAACTTTCTTTTATGCTTTAAGATTTTTTATTACTTTTTTAAATATATTTATTCAGTTTTTTAAGTAATAAATATGACATTATATACTCATTAATACAAAACGGCATAAAAATGCTATTATATGTAAGTCCGAATAAATAAAACTCATGATAATCTGAAATAAAAAATTTGAGTGTAATGTTGGTTTGGATAAGATGAAGGAAAAAAGAAAATCGGATGAAATGGATAAAAGAAATTAAATTTAAAAGGTATTATAAATATTTAACTTGGCTAAAAGAATATATTTTAGTATTTATAAATTTTAGGTATATGTAAAAAATTTAATTTTGTTTTTTATGATATATTTGTTATCAGATTTAATAATAAAGTATATAATGCTATGATTTATGATAAAAATAATATTTAATATAATTGACTGTTGTACCAATCAGAGGATAAAGTAAAAGCACATAAAAACGTTTCACTCTTCTATACAATGAATATTGTTAAAAAGTCCTGATCATGTTTCTGAACATAATCCAAAGACAAAAAGACATGAAGGGTTTGCAGTAAAATAAATTTTTTTAAAAAAAAAAAAGTTAATTTTGTATGTATTTTAAAAAACTATAACATTGACCTTAGTTGTTATAGAAATTTATAATAGTCTCATGTGATTTGAATATGATTATTTTTCAATTGAAATTTTCATGGTTTGTGTAGAAAATAAATGATTAAAATTTCAACTATATTGTCAAATAAAGTAAGATAATGGATGTATTTGCGTATAAAAACTTTTTATTGACTAAGAAAATGTTACATTATGTTCATTAATTCTCTACATTTTTTTTTTCAGCATTGGATAAAAAATATTGACTTTTTTGTGAATACTACTAATAAAATAGGTTGAAATTTATAAATTGGAAGTGTAAGCGTTGAAATTATTATAAACTGAAAGTTGAAGGCAAAAAGCTTGTAAGTTAAGCCATGTTTATATTTTTCTTATTTAAATATGATATAAGAAAAATTATAATTTTTTATTCTGTGTTCTCAAACTAAAATTTGATGTCATAAATAATATAAATGCTATTGATTAAAGTAAAGAAAAGTATCTAATGGACTAATAGATTACATCATACTTTAATTTCTTTTATAACGGATCAGATCAATTTCCGCAAAATTGAATTTAATTTCACTTGTAGATATTCAAAATGTTTGAAAGATGATCTTTTGATAATAAAAGAAATCACTTCAAATGAGAGTAATATGATCATTAAAGAAAAAAAAAAATCTTAGTTTTGTTAAATTTGATAAAAACATAAATCCTAGATTTAAGAAGGGAGTTTAAGAAACTAATGATTTGTTTTATAATTTTGTTATCGAAAGATATCAATTTTTCGATTTTAAAGTCTTATTATTGATGTCATGATAAATATCAACATTTTGATATCAACTTTGTTAAATAATATTGTTAGTATAATTACCGTAAACATGAGATATTGTCTATTTTAAAATCATGTTTATTAGAGTTTTGTTCTCAAAAGATTTATCAAAAATTTTAAAAAGAAATATTTAAACTGTTTTTTATCTAAATTTTTAAACGATATAAAATTATTGAAAGTGATAAGAAGATACACTATAAAAATTTTAGTTAAATATTATATAGAAATATGACTGACTAAAAAAAAAAAAAGTCTACAAATTTTTAAATTTAACTCAATTTGTGAGTTTGTAGAAGGTTTAAACATTTTTTTATCTCTAAGTTAAGTTCTGATCAATTTAGTCTTCGCTTTTAAAAATGTCAATCTTTAATTCTTATGATATGAAAAATATATCAAATAAACTTGTGATTTATTATTCAGTAAATGAGGACTCATTTGATACATTCTTCATATTATAAGGACTAAAGGTTGACATTTTTAGAAGCGGAAACTAAACTGAACATCAAAACTTAACTTAACTTAGGGAAAAAAAGAGTTTAAACCTTTGTAGAATGATAGTTTGTGATTTAAGGCAGTGTGGTGGAGTTTGGTAGAGAAACAGGTGATATATTATTGTGTGGTGGTGTTTAGCATTGAGCCAAGATAAGTGATGGCATTTTTACAAACATGTGGTGGTCTCAAAAGGTGGGTGGTGGTAGTTATGAATACACAATCACTTCTGTCTAATTAGTTTTTATGAATTTAGGTTAACTTAAAATTTGACATAATGATTTTAATTATTATATAACTGAGAGACAGTTATAAATATTAAGAAACATAAACTTATACAAAGCCAAACACAGAATATTTGAATTTTGGAGGAATAACCTTAGAAAGTGATGGTCATGTTTTTGGACATAATCCAAAACAGAGAGAATCACACGAATGTTTTTGGAGAATACGACGTTGCAAAATTATCTGACAAATGAGATACGAACTCTAACTTTCTATATTTTTAATTCAAAATTTTTAACCAATAAATTTATAAATTTTAATTTTTATATATTTTACTTAATTTTTTAATTTTATTCAGTGATTTTTAAATTCACACTTATTTATATATTAAACTTAATGTCTTATTGAAATAGACATTACTACCAACCAACACACTTTTCTTGCTTACCTTCTGCCTGTGCCAACCATCGTCGTCTTCATCACGGTGTCGCATTCAGATATTAGCTGCAACTTCACCCGTCAATTTCAAAATTTAAAATCCTATTAAAACGTTTTCTTTCTTTATATACATTATTTCATAATTATTTAAAAGGTTAATTTTTTTTAGAAAGACCTATTTATGTTGGGTTTTCCATTTAAATCCTGTTTATTGGATTTTTTAATTTAGTTTTAAAAAATAAAAATTTGAGTTAATTGAATTCTTAACCTTAATATTGACCTAACAAGTTAATGATAAACATAAATAGATCAAATGATAAATATAGAGCAAAGTAAAATTAATCTAAACATGTTATATAAACATTATAGTAACACATTCAGATTAAGAACAACGGAAGCAAAGATGAAAGTATAAGATGCGTACCTCCTGTCATTGCAATTTTGTAATCCCAACATAGACAATTTTGTTTTTTAAACCTTAACTCACTCAAACTCAATGATGTGTTTTTTGAATAGAGGAGTACGTAATCAAAACTGAAAGTAACTCATTCCCTTTGTATAAAGTCTGACCATCACAGGTTTAAAAATAATAGATTGGGCTTTACCTTTAAACAATATAATAACTTCTCCATAACCTCTATGCAGTTAAAAAAGATAAATATAATTGGCTTAATGAATCACTTTATGTTCCTTAAAAACAAAAACTTAAAATGCTATAATATTTATCCTATAATTAAAATAAATGCCAACAATTAATTTTATATGGCCAGGTTTTGAAACCATTATCACATCACTCCCCCGCCACCATCTTCTCCAACTGCAGAAATCATAATTTCTCTCAAGAGTGAAACCCTAGCGTTGTCGCTGTAAAGTCACTGCAAAGTCTTCCGTCTTGTCGTCACCATCTTGCTGCACCGCAACCGTGAGAATGCCAGTAGCGCCTTCATTACACTGCCACCATCAACACCACACCACCTTCTTCGCACATCTATCATCTCGTCGCGCCTTAATGTCGCCATTGCGCAACATCATCCGCCACCACCTTCAATAACTAAAGAGAACCTATATTTATGGTCGTGATTCACGTTATTCCTGGACGCGCCTCCATCTCCTTCCACCATGGTTTCTTCTTTGAAACAATTTCACCACCTCAAGTCAAAAAATCAATCGGTGAAGAAGTCCAAAATCGCACAACCTCCCTCGTTGTCATTCAAATACCACCAAGCCAACAAATATTCAAGCAACCATCGTGAGTGTTCTTGTACCACCACAATCCAAGAACCTGCAAACAATCAATCCTCTTGCGAACCAGATGTCAAGAACCTAATCGCAATCTCCTCCATTGCGTTCACGTCAACGTTTCAGTGCATGACCATGTACCAAAGGAATTTAACCTTATTTAAAATCATAATATTTTATTATTTCATTATTTTTTTTCTTTCGAGCTAGCTTTAGATTCAATAATCAAGATAACACTCCAACTGGGCCCAATTTGAACACGCAATTTAGGCCCAAGACACCAAACTTTTGGGTGTTGCTCTTTCCACCTCCCCGTTTCCTTCCTCCACCTCCCCAACTTTTTTTAAAAAATTTTTATTACAAAAATAACCTTTTCTTTTACCCTTTTTACCCTTTTAACTTTTTTTACTTCTAATGTTACTTACTTTTTGCTCACATTGCCACACCCCACATTCTCCAACTCTCATAACCACCCCATCTTCACCTTCCATTTTTTCCGACCACCACATCTTCTCCCAACACGACCACCTTCTCTCTCTACTCTCCAAAGAGGCCGCAACGCATTTCACTCCCTCCCTTTCCTACCACGCTGGATTTCTACGCTTTTCCCATTTTCATGGTTTCGCTCCTCTCACCACCGTTCTTGTCATTAACTACTTCAACAGGTTCGTTAATAGAAGGAGCTTTCAAACCGAAGATAAACCATGGAAGACTCAATTGGCAGTCGTTGCTTGTGTCACTCTCGTAGCAAAAGTGGAGGAAACACGGGTGCCGCTTCTTTTGGAGTTGCAAGTATGTTTTCCAACATCGCTGTTTGTTCGCTAAATTCTGAGTTTCCTTGTTGGGTGTTATACATTGAAACGGATGTAAGTATCCGTTGTATTCTTAAGCGGATGTCTATCAACATCCATTGTCCGTTGAAGGATAAAAATTACGGATGTTGATATCTGTCCCTTGACATCCGTCGAAACAAAGCTAGCTTGAATTCCAATTCCTCTTGTGCAGTGTAGGATACAATTTAAAGTTTAAACTAGAAAGCAAAGAGGTAGAGAGAGATTGTGTGGGATTGGTGAGACAATATTCATAAATGAGACTTATACAATAGACACAATAGAGTAAACGGGTGCAGTTACCGTGACGGCATAACAGAAGCTCTAATTCCGTGCCATAATTGCTTATAAGGGAATTCGGTTTCACCAACTCCAAATCCTTTTGCTCATTTGATAATTCCTGTATTTTCTTTTTTAATTTACGTCTTTTTCTTTTTTTGGTGAGAAACAATTTCTCCCAAAAGCTGCAAAAACTCAACCAGCATTATGCTCTCGTAAGGTCCTTTCAGCAACCTCTTTATCCAGCTTTTGAAAACAAATTACGCATAAAAATATCAATTGATTGAAAAAAAACTGGAAAATTTACAAAACGAGACGTATGGAAAAGGTTACCTCTAATTCATTAGCGATAATATCAACATCGGCGACATTAATCTTAACAACAACTAATTCTTTCTCCCTAAAATTTTAATCTTAAAAATAAACTAAAGGATAAAATAGGAATAAAAAAAATAAAATGAAGGGTAAAAGAGAGATGGGGAGGTAGAGGGAGCAAACGGGGAGGTGCAGGGAGCAACACTCCAAACTTTTTTAATATCTTTTATCTTATATTTATAAAAAAAAAAAATCAATTGACGTTGACTGGAGTTGTTTTCAGTTGCACGGTCATTTTTACTATTTTGACAGTTGAATTTTTTCACTAACTGTTTTTATCGATGTTGGCTAACCAATTTCTCCAAATAGCAATCCTAATCAATTTTGGTTGAAGAAATTATAATTAACTTTAGAAAAGAAATCTCAACAAAACTATTGAAAAAAAGGAAGACATGTGTGTAAATGATAAAAAAGGCATTGTCGAAAACAAAAATAATCATGATAAACATATGGTGAAAAATGTAATTTACATGAAAAAAATAATTTTCATAACATAATTTAAGAAAAATTTAACTGTTGTTGAGTAAGAAATTATAGCGATTGACAATAATAAAAATTCTAACCACTTCAATAATTTTTTATTAATATCAATAAAAGAAATATAATCGATATCAAAGCCAAAAGTAGTCATTTCTATAATATTGTCTTACTCAAACTGATAATACTCTTATTAAAATCGAATTACGAAAAGTTAAATATAAATTTAAAAATATAATAATTTCAAATTCTTATCTTTAAATGTTATTTGAAAATTTTCAATTTTAAAACAATTTTACTCTAATAAAATCTAAATTTTCAAATTCTTTTATAAAAAATCACAAAAAAAAATCATATTTTTATCATAATACATCTCAATTTTTTCTAAAAAAAAAAACAAATTACCTTATTAAGATTCTTTATCTACACATATTATAGAAATTTCTTAATAAATTTACTCAAAAATTTCTATTAAATATACTAAAAGTTACTTGTTTTTGAAGCTATGTGGGAGTATACTTGATATATATAAGGAAAATGAAATATTAATTTGCATAGTATATAAATAGGTTTTCCATCCATGAATGGATTATGATTAATTCTTTATTTTTTTTCTTATATAATAAGATTTATAGTCATTATTTGTAGTATTTATAAAATGAGAGAATTTTTTTATTTACTATAAATCTTAACAGAACTAAATAAATTCGTTCTACATACTGTATTATTTTAAAATGTCAAATATTGATAATATATCATAGACATGGTTGAAAATGGCCAGTTCGTCATCTACTCCAAATATGAAGTATAATTATTTATAAAAAATATATTAATTTTAAAAAGAAATAAAATGAAATGACTGTTATAATTGATGATGTGTAATTTTAAAGACTACTTTATTATTAAAAAAAAAAAGCTTAAAAATCAATTGGATTGACTATGACAACTTCAAATACTAAAATGAATTTAGTACTTAAAACGGTGTGGTAAGAACAATATTTGATTGTGTTTTTTAGTCTTCATATACTTAATGTGACTTGAATTTTTAATTTATTTTTTCTTTATTTATTTTAATCTTATTATCATTTAAATCAAATTCTTTGTCACTAAATTCAATCTAACAATTAATATAAATATGCAGTTAAAATGTAATTAAAGTTAGGGTAAAAAATGTAAAAAACCAAAATTTCATATGAATTAAAAGTATAATTAAATCTAATAACAAGGGCTAGTGTAATTGAATGATTAATGGTGTGGTAGCATAGTGTGCCACACAGCCCAACTACTAATGGCCAAGCTTATTCTGAATTTTTCAAGAAAATAAAAATTTCATCTCTTTTTTCTTCTGTGGGTCCCTCTATTAATCCTATAATGTCTCTTTCACTGTCTTATCTTGTTTTTGTGGATGCTTTTTCATGTGTTAATAATAATAATAATAATAATATTGATAGGAAAAAGTCTTTTTTTTTTACAATTTTTTTGACAACGCATATGAGACAGTTTGTGATTGGTCCGTTTCAAATATTTTTTTAAAATAAATTCAAACATACCAATAAAATTATGATACGTGTCCTGTTGTCAAAAAATTGTTAAGAAAGAGTTATTAAAATATTATTATCCATATTAATAATAACTTTATCTTATCAAACAATTAATGATTCAACTTATTTTACAGAAGTTGACAAATAGATATTTTCTATACATTGTTTTCCTCCTATATTTTGCACTATACAAGATAGTGATACAGTTCCAAGACCGGCCTCAGGGAACAGTGGCTCAGGTGTTGTAACTTTATTAAGGTATGATACATTGTCCGAGGATGCCATAAAGCAGTGTTGCATCTTTAAGGGGAAGATAATGACATCTTCATAATTTTTTTTTTTTCAACATTGTGACATTATTTACGTGTCATTATTATGTGATTGATTTAAAATTATTTTATAATTAATAACAATAATAAACATCAATATGTATCAATCACATGATAACACGTAAATGATGTTAAAATGTTGTTAAATAATGTTGTGAAGAGTATAACTATTGTTTGGTAAGTCACCTGAAACCATCAACCTACCATTAGTAGTATTTTATGATAAGGGTACCCCCCATTGGAGATCTATGTGGGACACCCTTTCTCCTCTTAGCAGTTCTGTGATTTACCACCGTTGGTGGTGGTGTTGATGCTGTGAAGCTCAGGATTTTGATTCTTACACTTTCATTGCTCATGCCATTGATTGATTCTTCGCCATCAGACCCATCTGTCTCAGCTAACATTTTCTTCTTCCGGAACTTCTTGGAGGTTCCAACCATCTGGCAGGAAAAAATTGAAGACTTTAGGATGTAACTTTATTCACAGAAAGATTCATCTATGCTTAAAGGACAATGATTCTTTGACACCTAAATTCTAACAAATTTTTGACATTGGACACGTGTCATAAATCAATTGGTCAGTGTGTTTAATGTTTAAAAAAATTGAAGCACACAAACCAATTGGCTTATGACACGTATCTGGTATCAAAAATTTGTTAGAATTTGGGTGTCAAAGTATCTTCTTATATGCTTAAAATATTGTTCTTTTGTTATGTCTCCAAGAGAAACTAAAAAGGTTGCCGAAAATGTTATGTACTTTGTACAGGAAATGTCCAAAAGGAAACAAATTTGATCAGTCTCAAGCTATCGTTGTAGTGATTTTTAAGGAAACAATTAACAATGTTATATGATTAAATGACAGTGTATATATATATAGTCTACTTTTAAAATAGGATAATGCATGCAAAGCTGCTGCAACTATAGACATATATACCTTACAACCAAGAGAACAGAAGCTGAATGAATCAAGAAGGCTGCGCTCACATACTTTGCAGGTGTTGGTGACTCCTTTGCTAGGCCTAGGCTGAGGCCTTTCATTCAAGAACACAATCTTGGCACTGTTTATAATGTAATTTTGAACACCTGTTATGTCCACAAATTTTTGAATCTCTGACACCCTTATCACATCATGGTATGAAGATCTCCTTATCTGTGAAAAAAACAAGACAGAAGAACACAAGAACAAAACATCAGATGTTAAAATCATCACTATTTAGTTTAGCTACAATGGAAGACCAAAATGTCAAAATAATAAATAAAACAATCCATCTCAGAAAATTCAAAGTGCTAACTTTAACTGGCCATCCATAGTTGACTTTGAATGCATAATTCAGCATTGAATGGAACGTGTAACCACCGATAAAGCAATACAAGAGACAAATATTTTTAGGATCAATCAAAAAGGGTTTGGTTTGGTTTGATCATAACAAAGTAACAATAATGCAGAAAAGTTACAGAATCAGAATACAGGAATCCAAATTCTTGAGCTTTACCCATAAGGGGGGTTGAGTTCAAATCACCACAGAATTGGATAAAAAAGTCATAGATCTCCCAAAGACAATGAATTGATTGAAGTATTAGTCACTAAACGTTAAAGGCAAAGTTTTTACCTGAATAGCTCTATGTTCTCTGTGAGAAGCAAGACAGACAGAGCAAAGGGCTCCATTGTTACAGTCCAAACAATACATGTTACACTCAGTTTTGTGGGAATCTGCGTGGACTTTGCATTGAACAAAGAAACTTGTTTGGAGAAGTGGCCTAAGCCAAGGTGGCCACTTTTCATCTTCATTCTTTCCAACAGCATCATCTTCTTCATTGGGACCTCTCATCACCCCAGTTGCATCTCCTCCACCCCCCTAATTCCATGCAATAGAATCCATAACAAAGAACAATTTGCAAAACACAAGAAAGAAGAAAGAAAAGAAATGCACACGTGTGGGTTGCATTGATGTTGGTACTAATGATACTACTAACCATAATGATTGTTGTTGTTGATGTACTTTTGGGTTTGATTTCTCTTATGGCAGAAACACAAAGGAGGAAAAAAGAAGTTTGTCTGAATATGGTATGTTATGGCAGAGAGAAGAGAAAAGGGAAAAAGTTTGTAGGAATGGAGCTATAAGCTTGTAGTTGGTGGGTGGCCGATGATGAAGGCAGAAAGTAAAGGTAGTGTTTTTATGATTTTGGTTTTCTTCAAAGTCTGCATCCAAACCTCACTCCCATCCCAAACCAAGCACCATACCTATTTCACAATCAAGAATTGATGGCCTACTTTATTATTAATTATTTCAAAAAATAAAGACAACCTTAAATTATTGCATTCCATAAATTTTTTAAATTTTAGAATAATCATTTTCAGGTTATATTAATGGTTCATTCGTATTATTTAATATTATTAATATGTAGCAATGGTGTTACTGTTTTCTGCTTTGGTTGGGTAAAGAATAGGGCAAAGATTGAGGTGTGAGACGGTTGGAAACAGTGTTTTTACATTATTGAAAAAGGGAATGATATTTTAACAATATTTTTTACAATTTTTTTGACAACAGGACACGTGTCATCATTTTATTAATCTATTTGAATTTATGTTTAAAAAATATTTAAAATAGACCAATCACAAGCTGTCATTATAAAAATTGTTAAAAAAGTGTTTTTAAAAAAAGTTTTTCCTATTGAAAATTGGAAGGTTCAGATGTGGAGATGTATTGAAAATTGGAAGGTTCAGATGTGGAGATGTGTGGGGGCAATGGAAAGGTGAGCATTTTACATAGTAAATAAAGAACATAATGATGCTCAAGCATAAAAAGTAAGTGCAATATGCTTTCAATAATCTTGTTAAAACAATGTATGCTTTTAAAATAGTCACATATCTATAATATAACTTTTTTATCCTCTTCATTTAAGTTTTATTATCAATTCGTCAAAAAAATATTTTAAATCTAAATTAACTTTACAGATTTGACTTATAAAATAAAATTTATATCTATTTATATATAATAAATTGTTGGATATAAAACTTCTAACATTTTCTTTCACATAATTTTTTTCAAAGATAAAACCACCACAAACAAACTCCGAAAAGTGTTTGATCCTAAGTAACAATGGTGGCTACAATTATTGCTTGGACAGCAACATTTTTTTGTTCTTTGTTAAGTTACTTTATTATTTTGAGTTTGTTTGGTTTCTGAATTTGTTAATTGTATTTGGTAGTTATCAAAATAACAAACAATAAACGCCAAGTGTGTTTGCAGAATGCCTCCACAATCGAAACAGCATCATGAACTGAAACAAAAATGATCCATTACCAAAGGGGGGCAAAAGTTAAAATTTGACAGCTTTATCTATATTAGTTCAGCATAAGGAAAAACTATATTGATTCAACAATCCGTGAAAACAACATCGACCACAATATCAAACTGAATGCGTTTCACATAGTTGCTTCCACCTCAGGATCACTTTCTATCTTTGAAGCAGGCACGTTATTGCCACCTCTCAAACGGGAAGATACATTATCAATGGCAGAATTTAGTTGGCTTATCTTCTCGTTTAAGGTCTGCTTGGTCCTCTGCTTTCAAAAGTGACAGTAAGAAACTCAGCATGTTCCAATAACAAAGTTGAATCTAAAGTAAAATCATGCATAAGTACCTCTAACCCTTCATCGTAATATATTGGTCTTTTTGCCTTGCGAAACCCATACTCATCTTCATTCAGCAGAGATCTTCTAATCTGAAGAGCGATCCAAAATGCCATGAGTGTAAATAGTAATAGAGGTAACAGGACTACAACAAATAGAGGAATAATGCAAATGTCTTTTTGCCAAAACTTTCAAGCAATTCAGCTCTATTCAAAAAACAAAAAACAAAACTTTGCCCAAGATGGGAGATTAGTGACACTATATAGACATTTTTCAAATGTGTCATAAAAGCAACATTTATGAATCCAGTTTATCATCACAGCACTTTGATATCATAAGCAATAGCATATACAAGAGAAAATTCACTAGTTCTTTTTCACTCCTTAGAAAAGAAAATAATCCATTGGAGCATGAAACAAACGTCCCACTAAGTAATGAAACAACAATGATGTAGTTCACAATGACGAGTCCATTGTCGATGACTTCATTTCCTTGTAGAATGAAGAAATAAAAGGCTTTCTTTTATGAAAGAAGTTATCTACCACCGTTAATGTATCATACTATCCCTTCTTTTAATTGTATAATCAAGCTTGTTCATCAATCAGCATTGTCTGCAGTTACATTATGTAGTCATAAATAAGTTTAAAATTAAAGTAAAAAGGAATCACCTGGGGAGCAAAGATATAAGCTACAGTTCCAAATACTGCACCACCCAGAAGAAAGCCAGCAAGAAAATCCCCACCTCCACCTCCTCCATTATCACTATACAAGAGAGACAGCAAATAAAAAGAGCAATAGATGTTTGCATAATCTTCCAAAACAACCCACTAATGAGATAAGCTGACTAGAAAATTCCAACCATTTCTCCAAGAACCCAGAATTTAAAAGACAATTAGCACCAAAATAATCTCAAGAATAATGAGATAAAAATTAGCACCAAAGTGACTAGTTGGTTACCATTTCTTTTTCTTCCAATACAGGGAAAACAGCTACTTGTGCACATACCAAAATAAAAAAGACATTCCTGAAACTCTATTTAGAGATTCACAAAATATTTCCAAGAAGATGTAAATGTAAAGACAAAGCCATATCGTCCATTTCGAGGCTGACAAGGGTTATGCTATGATGGTTTGTTTAATTTTAAAACACAATAACTTGAAATTTGTCTTGGGTGAATTCCTAGTAAGTCGAGATAGAAAATAAGTTGAAAATAGCCTACCGGTATTCAGCAGAAATTGATGAAGAGCGGTTATTCTTCTTGATCAAAAGGTTTGATTTTCTTTGAACCGTGACCTTAGGTCCAAATCCACATGAGTAACGCTTCGTATGAGATCCTCCTACTCCCACAAAACAACAACACCAAGATTTATTGCAAAATTTAACTCAACAACTCTTAATCCTACAGATATTCTCAACTCGCTAATGGGAATCAGGAAAACAAAATCCAAATTAATAAAACCACTTGGAGAAAAACCCTAAAAATCAAAGTACCAGTGACTGAAAAACAATGATAAAAGGGAAAAAATTTCTGATGCAGCATTAGAAACCAAAGGATTATTAGGAGCACAGAGAAAATCATTCACCTGAAATGGAGAAAGGTGTTAAAGAAGCTGCCATGAGAGAAAGAAAGTGAACCAGAGAGTGTGTGTGTGAGGAGAGAGTGAGAGATGTCTGAAGATAGTTTTAATTTATTTATTTGTTATTTTTCTCTATAAAATAATCACTGTTCATCACCACAATTTTTTTTTGTTTATCTGTCTATTAGCATTTTCATAACTTCAAATAAATATTTTATCATTTTTTAAATCGATTCTCGTTTAAAATCTACAATACAACTAGTACTATCAATTTAAATTTAATCTTCAACCAATACGAACAATTTGTCATTTTACATAATTACTATTATTTCTAATAAATATATATATATATATATATATATATATATATATATATATATATATATAATTGTAATTTTAGTCATATTACATTTTATTATTGAAAGTTGTTCTTTAATTTTTTGTTTATATCAAAATCATCGAAATGAATAATGAAATATTAATATTTTTCAAAAATATAAAAATATTAAATAAATATTGTCCGAATTAATTCAACTGTTTAAAGTTGTTCATAGAAGAACATCATTATCCGTAAAAAAAATTATGTAATATTATTGTAATGAAATACGTAGTCTACTCATCCATGGATTTTCGTTTAATTTCATGAAAATGTCACCATGGTTAACATGACACTCCATAAATTTTATATTTTAAAAATATTCTCTTAAAAATGTAAAATCCTACAAAAAAGATATTCCTTTTCTACTTCAAACATTATTTTGATATTCCTTTTATACTTCAAATATTATTGAGTTTGGTTTTTTAAAAATTGAGATCTAATAAATGGTAAAATAGAATGATTAGGTACAAAATGGTGTTCATATTATACAGTAATATATAATGTAGTTTTTACTTTGATAAAATGAGAAAAACCAAGTGAACCTCATATCAACTTAAAGATAGACAAATGGGTAGAATTCTATTAAGAAAAATGTGATTATTTCCTTAAACTTGAAGTTATTCCTTCTTTTGAGGAGAGAACTTTCATGGTGTGAAGTTTGTTCTTAAAACAAAATCAGTGTACATTCTAAGCTTGTTTATTGATATATTAACTATCATGAGAAAATACATAACTAGTTTGATACATCACAACACTGCCATTGAACTTTGCCCTTGAAATCATACTATCATCGAGCGGAACAATCAAACGCCAAAATCATGAACTTCAATTTCTGCAACAAGAGTTGAATTTCTACATAGAACTAATTCAGTAATTCAGAGCTTACCGAGTGTGTGTGTGTGTGTATATATATATATATATATATATATATATATATATATATATATATATATATATATATATATATCAGGATGAAAAAAAGACAGCATGGAGCCAGGAACAGAGGGTGGAGCCAGGAACAGAGGAAACCCTGCCATAAAAATAGTCATCCGCAAGTTCCTAGTAACACATGAAATTATGCCGGCTTCAATTCTCTCTATATATACAAACAGCCGTTAACTATAAATTCTGAAAACAAAAAAGGCTAACATAGAAACATGTATTGACATAGGATTAAAAAGAGAAAAGAAAAATTATTGACTCTTGTTGTGGACAATGGCTCCTTCTTGTGTAGGGAGGGGGAGGGGCTGGAAGATTATATATCTATCTATCATACAGGCTGGGCCATCCGGAACAAGATAAGATAATTTACATGATTCCAAAATATATATATATATATATATATATATATATATATATATATATATATATATATATATATAATATGAGCCACCAGCAAATTTATTTTCTCCCAAAAAGGAAAAACGAGTTGTCCATACGCTGGCCATCAGGTAAAAGCTCTGCAGGTTTTTTGTGTTCCTTGTTTGGAGATGGAAAGGACAGAGAGAGGGAAAGAGATGCAGCAACACCATCATCCTCCTGCCCATCTCCCAAGCTATCTGGGCGGTTATTTTGCCTGTCTACTGGCCCGACTAAGAAAGGCAACATACCCTTGGGCGCAGCTGGTGCCGGCAGTGCTTTCGATTTGCCCCCTAAGGCAAGCTCTAGATTAGGAATCACATCCTGAAATCCTTTATCATATTCACCAACCCCTTTGGTTGACAAGCTATTCAGCACAGACAGTGAGTTGCTAATATTGTGTTTGCCCACTGGGAAGAAGGTTCTTTCCATCGTTCCCAAGTCCTCCCTGATAATTTTCTCATCACAAGCTTCCTCGCATCCTTTGTCCTCAACTGAAGAACAGGAACCAAGATCATTTCCAAGAGATGTAAAACTGTCATTAAAAGAGTCTCTACCTCCAGAACCATAGATCCCACCGAAACCAGTCTTAAGCTTCTTGCCAGAACTTTCTGTGTCTTCTAACTTGACATTTCCCTGACTCCAAGGCATTTTCTGACAACTGACAGCAGAACCCTGCATAATTGTGTCAGAAAGATCTATATGTTTAACTTTATCATTAGGTAGCTGACAATTTATCTCTTCTGCGCTTGGGTCGCCCTGAAAAGTTGCCTCCAAGTCGATATAGTGATCATCTTTTCGTTTCCTCTTAGACCATCGCCAATCTTCCTCAACATCCATTTTTTCTAAAATTTTATCCCCGCGTATATTGCTTACAAGATCTGTTTCTTCATCTTCAAGTGCTACCTCTAAGTCAATATAACGATTATCTTTCTGTTTCCTCATAGGCCCTTTCTGATCTTCATTACCAATAATTGTTATTGAGTTTTTCTCCTTACTCAAATCGCTTGCATCACCTGTTTCTTCATTGTCAATATTTGCCTCCAAATCAATACTGTAGTGACGATACTCTTTTTGTTTCTCCTTAGGCCTTTGATGGTCTTCATCACTGTTTATTTTCTCAGAAATTTTATCCTTAGTAATATTGCTTGCAGCACCTTTTTCAGAAGGAATCACAGACAACGTTTTCTCTTCTTTGACAGAAATATCAGAATCAATTTTTGTTTCCATAACACTCCTGCTTGCACTTTTTCCCATGGCTTCGGGAGCTTTAGACTCTTTGCATGGTCCCTGTTCAGGCACGCTAGCTTTCTGCATAAAGCAAGAACGTCTTTCAACAAACTGAGAAGATTGGCATCAATGATAACAACTACTCTTCACAAAAATGGTTTTTTTTAAATAGTGATCTCCAGGTAGTTGCAATTCACAGCATAGCTTACAAGTAAAAAGATGATAAACATACAACAAGGAAATTATGCTTAGGGAAATTACGCATTAAGCATCCTTCAACTAACTGAGAACATTGGCATCAATGATAACAACTAATACTCACAAAATGGTTTTCTAAATGGTGATCTCAAGGTAATTACAATTCATATCATAGCATCAAAGCAACAAGATGCTCATATAGCGGGATTTCCTCATGACATACACACATAGAAATATTTTTATCACAGCCATGGTTTTGCCATTCAACACAATATCCACTATATCTTTTGGCCTTGTTCTGACTTGCTTCCATACGCCACTAATATCATTTCTTAAAAATACTTAGTATGAAGGACAACAACCAGATCACAATGCTAACATCACACATGCATTCAAGTAGATTTTTATCAATTTTATAACAAACCTTTCGATCTATCAAATTTACATATTTAAGGATAAAAGCATTACCGAGGACGAATCAGTGGAGATCGTCTCTTGACATAACAGAGTCGTGGTAGTTGGAAGCCACTTTGATTCAATCCTACCATCTAGCTTCTCTGTATTTACTTGTAGATCCAAATGAGTCTGGTCATTGACATCGATATTCCTACATCCAGTAGTTGGATGTTGGTCTGTGGATGTGGAGGGGACAAGTGCATTGCATGATCTATGCCGACCCATTGTTTCTTCATCCTTGCACTTGGCCAAACAATGTATCTCAGGCACAGTCAAAACAACAGTTGAAGATTTCTCCTCGGCTGGCATTACGTTCAAACTGGGAATACAAACCTTTTTTGTAGAATCAGAATGATTCATCTTCCTCCCCCTAAATATGCCCCATAAAAAAAACAACATATTCCAGCCTGTCAAAAAAAAAAGGATCATTAGCATTCCAGATGTGTGTCTGAATTTAAACAATTCTTTTCTTTTTAAAACAGTCACATAATCAGTCATTTAAACTGCAAGCCAAACAAGCCCATTTGTCAAGGACAAACTCTCCACCAAAAGCTAATGGTTTTATATCTAACATGCCTCCTTAGCACACCTATCGTATGCTAATGTTCAATTTTTTTTAAGAATGACAAGCAATATCGAATTCATGACCACTTCATTATAATGGATTTGATTCCCCAACTGATGCAGACATTGGGAGAACCACAACAAAAAGCTAACCACTGTCCTTTGCCAAAAAAATTAAAAAAAAAAAAAAAAAAAAAACAAATTTCATGCTTTCAATGTGGGGTTCAAGTTCCAACCATGTGATTGAATCCTAACAATCCACCATGCTGCCCCCTGTGCCCACACACTAGCTGAATGTACACTAGCCTTTGAGAGAAGTCATTGGCAAAAATGACAAAGCTGGAGCCACTACCTCTGCTTCCTATTTGCAACTAAAAGACCATATGGAAGGATCTAATACCAGTTGAGAACCTCCCAAAAACTCGTTATTAGGTTAAGGCTCATCACTCAGGCATATGACAAATAACCATATGGAAAAAAAGAAAAAATATAAGGTGCAAAATAAACAAAGGAATGCTATCTTTCATCGAGAATTTTCAAATCATCTTACACCAAGAATTGCACATTAAATAATTTAAGGAGTCCATGAACACTAATCAAAGCATAAACTTCCAAACAAAGCCCGACCTTGCAAGTAACCTTTCACACATTGCTTAGGATGTTAGATTGTTTGACAAATGTATGAAATGATTTCTTACGCTGTGAATTTTCAGGAAGCTGATTGGAAGGGAATATCAGCAGTTCAACATCCTCAAAGTTTCCCTTAAGTGCTAAATCATTTCTAATCATGCGATCCAAAAGACCTTTGTAGTGTCTCTCGTAACTGTGTCAGAATATCATTAAAAAGTCAATTATTACAAGAAATATATATTTGCACTTCATGCTCTACAGTCAATATAAGAATAATATCCATATACATGCCTTTCAACATCACTGGCAAAGAAGTATAGAGCTATATTATCTTCAGTAACACCACCATGATCAAATTGCGAAGGCCACATGCTCAAGCGAGAAGCTTCATTGAAAGAAACTCTAGGAAGAAATTTGTTCACTGCTCCAAGAACCTTAGGAGAAGCACAAGAAGATAAATGCGCCTGAAGTCCAGTATATAAATCAGGAGGCTTTCCATTTCTATGCACTTCAAAGGCACCCCTGCAAGCAAACAACAAGCTTATGTATATTGCAGAACAAGATAATTAATAAACACTAAGAGCAATCCAGAACAAGAGACAAGCTAGTTCATCATAAGATGTTCCATACTGCCATATGTATTCGTATTCAGGAAAGGCCAACGTCTTTGAAGGAACAATCGACAATGTCACGGCTTTATCAGACATGTCTTTCACTACAGTTTTTCCAGCTGCAAGACAATTAGAAGCTGACTTTCCTGGTTGGGATCGAGAATCAGTCGGACAAGACTTTAGTTGCTTAAAATCATTGGCAGAAGAAGATTTGGAAGAATCTGAGGTAGAGTTCTCAAGGATTTCCTGTTGTTCAGGGGTTTCTTCAGCAGATATACTATTCTTCAGTGTGCTGGAAACCAACACTGGGTCATTTGAAGTCACTTCACAATTTAAATCTGTGCCTGAGGTAGAAACCTCATCAGTTTGGTTAGATACTTCTTTCTTCTTGTAAATTTCAGGCCTTCTCAGTAGTGCAGCCTGAATTGCAGCTTTCAATATATTGCCTTTATGCATTTCCTCTTTTGAACTACTCGACGTAGTTACAGATATTTCAGCACCAGATTCTTGTGTAGTGCCAACACTGCAACATTCCATAGCATGGCCAAATTCCTTACATTTTTGACAGAATGGGGGCTTTGAAGTAGGAACTGCTGGCCTTACGCGATCACTAGAACTATCTCTGCTTTTCTCAATCTGATTAGCTGTCTCCCGTGCTCGAGGCAGCACATCCTGTTGAGCTTCATCAATACGGATTGATGTTCTCTCTATAAATTTAAAAAATTAAATTAAATTAGAAATAATATTATAAGATAGCACAAAACCTAGATCTGAAAGAAGGATGCCACACCTGAAAATGAAACCAACCTATCAAGAGCAGCAAATTAACCTCGTCACCCCCACCAAAAAGAAAGAAAATAGATAGCAGGTATAGAGATCACACCTGAAATAATTTGAGGCTCCAGACTTTTCCGGTTAATATTGCTCATTGACCTTGATAATGCATTTGCTTTTCCATCCTGATTAGCCTTTAACTCTCGATTGTTGTTCATTGTTGAAGGTTTACTGGATTCAGCACGAGGTGTGAGCCTTTGATCACCCTTAGCAGTGGAAACAACAGAACTAACTGCAGGCCGATCAATCCTAGATGGAAATTTCCTATCAATTGCACCTGATTCTTTTAAATGCCTAGATCCTTTCAAATCCTGCACAGCTGCAGACTTGGGTGAAAGCATTTTAACTTTTGATTCGGTTGGATTTGTTCTCCCCAAACTTGGAGATTTGAATAATGTTGATTTGCCTGTGGTTCGAGCAGGCATCTCCGTGTTCTTTGAAGCATGTTCATTAACCCCTTTTGGTTTGGAGGGAACAACTTCATCAACAAGTTTGACTCTTGGCTTGGAATTTACATTGCTGAATGAATTAGATTTCATTAACATACCTATTCATAAGAAACAATTTGTGCTTAGAATAAATGAAACTATGGGATATTTAATACAAAATAATTACACACAGAAAACACAAAAAATTGCAGTGAAGCAGAACGTCTGAAAATTAAATTAATACCCTTTGAAGTTTGACCCCTGGGACCAGTGGAAGGAGAGCGAGCAATCTCTAAGTCACTACCACCAGAGTTGTTTCGACTAGGTATCAGAAGACCAGGCTTCACTTTAGATTTATTTAAGCTCTTAAATGAAGATTCTCGGGACAGTGGAACTAATCTCTTGGGGCTTGATGTCTTTGGCGATCCTGTGCTTGATTCAAGAGCTTGTCTTTTTGCTGCTGGAGCTACGTCAATGTTATCAGAAAGTCTTTTGCAAGTAACTTGTGAAGTTGAACTAACTTCAACAATTTTTTTGTCTTCAACATCTGAATCACAAAATTTCATTCCAGAAATGTCAGATACAGCCATAGATATGGATGCTTGAACGTCTATGAACTCAAATAGCATGCAAATTCAGCTCACAAAAAGCACAAAGGGTGTGTAAAATGTTTGCGTGCAAAACGTGGGACCCAAAATGCCTTTCTTGTGATATGATATACAACTTCACTCTTACCCGGTTTTTTATTTTCATTCTCTTCTGCGTCTTTGCATTCTTCACACAACCAATCCCCTTCAGGAACTTTCTCAAGCATTTCTCGCATACAGTAGCTGATTCAAAGAAATAATAATGGTAAAATCCAGTTTGATAATTAGAAAAAGAAATTTGCAACAATATTAATAGAAACTAAAAAATAAGGTGAAAGTTTCTTATGCATACGTGTGCTCTGCACCATCACTGCACCTACTACATATAGCAAGTAGATCCTCCCGACCAGCATCTCCACAGATGTCGCACACCTTTACCTATTTACCAGACAATGCAATCAGAAATGAATTTGAGGATAAGCATCTCCACAGATGTCAATGCATTTGACTCCTCTCAGTTTCATCTCAATCAAATTTAGTTTCAGTAGAGAGAAAAGGAAAGATACTCACATCATGTTCCACAACATCTGATTCATCACTCTCATCTTCAGATTGAGTTTCCCGCTTCGCAGGCGATTTAACCAGCTCTGCAGCTTTCTCACACTGTCCATCTTGAACTGAACATTTAGGATCTTCATTGTTAGCTTCACAGACGTCAGTGTCTGCCTCTAACTTTGGGCATACCTTTAGTAAAACGTTGGAAGTACTCTCAATAAGACCATCCTTAACCGTAGTACATTTCTCACCAGAAACAACAGGTTCTCTTTCCTTGGTACATGAAGAACTAAAATTCTCAATGGTGCATTCAGAAAATTTTTCTGACACAAGAGAACATGAACCCCTCTCCTCATGCATTGTTATTCGTTCTTCATTCCTTTGATGGCTAACATTCACTAAATTAGCATCACTGGATCTACTAATACAAGAAGTGTTGTCATCGTGACCTTCTAAATGTTTGGAATCCTGATACTTATTCAGTATGATCTGTCTACTCTTGGCATTTTCAGACAGAGCATCTTGACTTGAATTAACACTCTGCATATTACTTGCTTCGCTGACAGTTTGTTGTGAGCTTTCACAAGCTCTGCTCCTAGGAGAATATGCATTATCCTCATCCATAGAATACTGATCAACAGCCGCTCCTATGCGACAGTTTTCATCAGAAAACTCTTCAGCCTTTGACCCCATGAGAGCATGATTAAGATGCATGCAAGATGAACAAGGAGCCGAGCACACATTGCAAGTTCCCGATTCAAGTCTCATATCAGTGTTCTGAGTCATAGAACTTCTGAAAAACCTTTTCCAGATTCAGCTGATAAATAATCAAAAGAAGATATAAGTTAGAGGAGAGATGAAAATTTTGAGTCAAACTCTCAAAATTGCTTTTCACAGAGGGTTATGGAGATCTCAAATAATAAATTTTCTCTAAGTTACTCCATAGAATTAACATGAATGATTTATCACAATTGAAAGCACACGAGCTACATTTGGCTTATATCATATTTGTGAACCATATTTTGAAGTTCCAGACGGGAGTTATCTTTTTTTCTAATATGAGGACATTGAGCCATTCATGGATTTACTTGGATATGGGGCAAAGTTACAAGATTTTAACATGGATTTACTCAATAGCTGTGCTTATATATCAATGAGTTCTTCTTTAAACATAAAGAAAGATGAAGACTGTATGTAATTCCAGAAATATAGTTTTGCTTTGCTTCCGGTAGAATTTTGCATAGATAAGCAGCTGCTCGACTGGGACAATAGGAAATGAAGAAAACAGTAAACCAAACATTTATACCAAGACCAACAATGCACACACATGATACATTGATATATGCATATAATCGCCCACTTCTACAATTTTTGCACATTAAATGTATAAAATTTTTATCCCGTGGCAAGTTGCCAGTCATAATGGTTTAATGCTATTTTATCTGTCCACCTCTCGATTTGAATAGACCATAAAGTTACTCAATGTGGCAGATATTTCGGAGCGACAAAACAATAACCGGATTGCCATAAAAGAAGAAAAGGAACAACCTCTGAATTACCCTGTTATCTCAGCACGTTCTCCTGGGATATTAAGATGATTGATGACCCATAACCGAGGTTCTAGAATCTGGAAACTGCTCAATGTCACGCAGAATTTACATCCAAACCACACTAACAAACATTACCCCAACTTTTACATAAAAGGTACTAAGCAGGTACCACTCCATGAGATGCTCCCTCAACCCAGAATCTAACAGATTACAATTTTGCAAATGCTAATTAAAGTGTGCTAAAAGGTCCCCTAAAAATACAAATCCCCCAAGTCCCAGAATCCATTCCACAGACAAAACGAAACCCTAACCCAACCAAGCACTGAATTATTCTAAAATCCCCCTGTAAGAACCAACAACTGCCCTACTGTCCCCATAAATTCACCTTAACAAAAACGAGAACAGTTGCAATCAATCAACAAAATAAAAGGAGCGGAACCGATTTTAGGAGGGTAAATATAAATTAGAATAAAAAACCCTAACATACAAAAATTGAGATGGAAACCATCTTGTTTGCATTGCAAGCCTCACCTTGCGTTAGGCAAATTCCGATTAGAAAGAAGAAAGCGCGAAGTGGCGGGTACGGCGTGGTTTGCAGTGTCGGAAATCTGCGTCTTGAAAATTGTGGGTTATGAGAGTTTAGAGTATCTGTGACGATCCAGCAAATGGAGATTCAAAATGAAGGGTTCAAAGATGAGATGAAGAGCATGCAAATTTCACAGCCTAACACACACACCCACAGAGACACGGAATTTCATACAACGAACAAACTCCCTATTTATTTATACTCAATAAAATTAATTGCGAGATAAATTATATAATAAATTTCCTTCCGTTTTTTCTTCTTCTCTCTTCACTTTCCCTGCCTCTATCTCTCATCTCAACAAAAATATAAATAAAAATCAAATCTTGCAAATGGGCTTTTTATTTTTTCATCAGAATCCAAATCCATCAATCTGACCCAGCTGTCTTAAACTGTCATCTCTCTCTTTGTAGCTTCTTCAAAAAATTTCCCAAACTCAAAAACATATAGATTCATTAAAATTAAGTCAAAATTCAAAATCCTTAAAACAGAATTCTTAGCTATTTTCCATTTCACATATTTTTTTCCATATTTATCTATTTTGCTTTTTACGTTTATTTTATATGTTAATCTTTTTATTTTCAGCTCGCTATTTATTATTTATTTATTCGGTCATTTATTATTTATTTAGGTTTTATTATAATTGTAATTGAAGCTGGGCCCACCAAGACATACAAGTCAAGGTGAATGAAGTGAGCATCCCGCACGTGTGACTTTAGTGAGGCGTGTTAGCTGCGGTAGCGCGTGGGAATGGTGCGCGTCAGCACTAACGCCTCTTTAGCACGCGTCTGTGCCTCACATTTGATCGGTCATTCCTCGGAGTCGAATTTCACTTTTTCCATTGATTCTCTTTAATTATAAAAAATAATTAAAAAATATAAAAAGTAAATATGTTTGAAGATAAAATTAAAATAATATTTTATTTTTTTTACAAAAAAAACTAACATGCATCCATTACAAAATGAGATATACGTGATGTTAAAATATTATCGAAAAATGTTGTAAAAATATTATTATTTTTAGTTTTTATATGAAATAAAAATAAAATAATCAAAAGTGGTGTAAGATTATAAAAATGAAAAATAATACAAGAGAAAACACTTTTTTTTTGTCTTTCTTTTCTTCTATTTCTCAACTTTATACTAGGAGAATACGATTCATTTTTCTTTGTTTACGTAGTTCTATTTCATATGCAATGCTTAGTCAAATTACAAAATATTTATTTTAGGGTATACTTTATATTTATACATGTATGCAATGACCATGTTTTTTAATATAGTCACATTTCTTTTTTCAATTTTTTTTTTCAGATTTTTTTCTAGTATTTTAAAATTTAAAAATTTAAACTTTTAATTCACTTATTTTTATTTAAATATCAGTAAATGTGCTGTTTTAAGTACGAGAAAAATAAATATTGTTTATTCATTAAGGTAAGTGTCATTTTACAAAAAGACACACGTGTGTTTATTTTAAAATTACAAAAACAAAAAAGTGAACATTATTACTTTAGGGAAAAGTAATATATTTTTATGAAAATATAATATGGAAATTAGATATTAGGGTAGCATGTATTGGGAAATTAGAATATCTAGATAAGAAAAAAAAAAAAAACTAGAAACATAGTACAACATATTTATATTCTTGACGTTGACTTAAAAAGATAACAAAATAGACAAATCAGCTACAAAGAGGCAGTAGATATTGAAGATAAGAACGAGTGACTCCTTAATTATCAAATTATCTATCAACAAATTTAATGTT
This sequence comes from Vigna radiata var. radiata, assembly GCF_000741045.1. Classification (NCBI taxonomy): domain Eukaryota; kingdom Viridiplantae; phylum Streptophyta; class Magnoliopsida; order Fabales; family Fabaceae; genus Vigna; species Vigna radiata. The sequence goes on along the minus strand of NC_028361.1, from coordinate 886,766 downwards.
TTTTAGTTAATATATTTGAGGAGAGTGTTAAATTAAAAAAATTCTTGTTAAAATAAAAAACTAACTTTTAAATTAAGTGTATTTTAATAATTTTAAAATTTAATTTAAAATAAAAAAAATTATTTATTTATTTATAATCTAATTGATCTACGAATAGTTACTATTTTTTATTTTATTTTTTATTTTAGAAAATAACTGTCTTTTTTTTATTTTTTATTTTAAAAAATAATTATTTTTTAAAATATATATAATAAAAATAATAATTATCTGTAGACTAATCACGATAAATAAATATTTTTTAATTTTTATTTTAAATTAAATTTTGAATTTATTAAAATACCTTTAAATTTACCGTTAATTTTCTTTTCTTTTAATATGAACTTTTTTAAAAATAGTCTTTACTGTATATATATACAGTTTTTGTATACTGTATATAATAAAACAAAATATATGTATGAAACAAAATTTTGTGCGTATGTATAAATATAACTCTCGTAAAACTTTCCATTCAAATACGCAAAAGAGTATTTTATTTTACTCAAACTTTTGTCAAATCAAAAGTGATATCAACAAAAATCTTTTTACCGAATTCAAATTTATGTGAAAGTGACTATTTTATGATATTGTTATTTTTTAAAACAGTTTTTAGGTTTTTGATATTATTATACATGATTGTTTAATAAATGAAAACAAATTTTTTATTGTAATTTTTTATTTTGGCTCTTATATGTGATGTTTTAATGATTTTTTATTTAACTTGATATCAATTTCATTTAACTTGACATCAATTTTATTTGTAAGTGATTGTTTATTTAACTTGGCGTTTTTTTTCTAATTATAAAACTACCTAAAAATAAATAAAACTATTTTCATCAAAGTTACAATTTCTTTTAATTTTATACTTATAATAATAACAACAAGAGCAACAATAAATATATTATTTTATTTTCCAAATTTACCTTCTAATTATTAAAATAATGATTTATCAACCCTAATTTTTTAGGGTAGAGTTTCTTTCAATTTAATATTCGTTTTTAACCATTTTTTTAATTTTAAAACTATACCTACAAAATAAATGAAAACCATTAATAATAAAGTTTCAAAAACTATTTTTATTTTATACAATAATAATAATAAGTTTATGAATTTTTATTATCATAAAATATGTGAACACACGTGTCTTATGTGTTTTTATTAGTAATAAAAAACCCTAATTTAGTATATATGTATAGGTTAAAAAATGATGTTGAAAATATTGAATGTTAAAATGTTTACCAATAGGCTTTCATATCAAAAATAAATTTTTAAGGAGGGGTTTACTAGACCTAAACTTAATTTACATAAGAGATCAACGACAAAATTTTAAAATAATAAATTTTCGAGTTTTTTACCTTATATATTGATAAAATTCTTATTGATTTAACGTAGAATTTAAATTTCTATTTGGATTGTCAACAACCACACAAAATCAACTTAAAAAGTAATTTACATTAATTTATATATTAAAAACAACTACGTATACGACAATATAACTTAGTAGTTTTAACGGATCATAGATTAGGGCTACTTAGTTGATTAAGATATATTAATAGGACCCATATGCTTTAATTTGCCACCATTAATTACGTTGAATTTTTTAATCTTTTTTAAAACGTTCATGTATTTAAATTAGAGTTGTCAGAATCAGATATAATTCGCTAGCAAACCGACTCAGTATGGATTTGAACCGGATTGAGTTTAAAAAAAATATATTTTTAATGTGGGTCAATTTTCAACCCAGTTCATTCGAGTTGAACCTGTGGTGGATTGGGTTGGCTTACCAACCCACCTTATTTTATTTTATTTTATTAATTTATTCTTAAGAAACCTTTAAAAAAATATTGTATACCAAGAAAGATTATTTTGTATTTTTTATTATTACATATTGGGAGTAATGAAATTTATTTAGATTTGAATTACAGAAAGTTTATATATATTTTTTATTTTAAAAAAATGTAATTAAGGGAGCTAGTGAACCATTTCGTTTAACCCACCAATGCGTGGTGAGTTGGGACAAATTAAAATTTTTCTGACTCACTAATAAGTGAGCCGTGTTAGCTCATTAAGTGACCAATGCGAGTCGAGTTAGGTCGGACTGAGTCCAACCTAATTATCCGTTTTAACAACACTAATTTAAACCTTTACTACATTTGTATTATAATTTTGAAAAATAATTATTTAATACATATAATTTTTTTATATCCATTTAATATTATCTGTTTTTTTTTTCTTAGGACAATGATATTTTGACAACTTTTTTTAACAACTTTTTGACAACATGATACACGTCATCATTTTATTGGTCTGTTTGAATTTATGTTTAAAAAAATATTTGAAACGGACAAATCATAAATTGTCACGTATACATTGTAAAAAATTTATTAAAAGAGAGTTGTTAAAGAGATTTTTTCCTTTTTCTTGTACAATACACACTTTTTTTATTTTTTTGTCCATTTTATCTCTATATTACATATCAAATAAATATAAAAATATATCACATTTCTTTACTCTATAATTTCAGTAACGATAAAGCACACGTTGGTCACATGCTATACAATTAATGCATAACTCTAGTTCAACATATCTACGTCATTGCCTACGTGCCTAGGATAAAGATATTGAAGTTGAAATTACAGGTTGAGGTTGCCTTAGGATTTTACTTTGTGCATCTCCACAATTTCTTCACACACCTCCAAAATTTCAAAATAACCATTTTATCCTCTGAACAAGTGAGTTTGAAGCCCAAATCCGAGAGGATTATTCTTCCAAATTCTTACTATTAGGTATATAATCTGAGATTTTTAATATAATTTTAGTGAGGGATAAAATTGGATTAATAAATTTTAAGACGTGTGCAAAGAAAAAAGGAGGGTGCACAAAGAATAGCCAAATTATTATCTCTCAATAGAATATTAGGCAGGCTATACTGTCCCCAATGCAGAAATTTAGGAATATCGAACAGACATTAGAAAGTAACTCTCATGTCTTATAAAAGTATATTCGCTGAAATTTATTTTACATAATAATAATTTATTTAATCGCTTTTAAAATTGGAAACGTTATTAAAAAATGGTCCTAAATATTTACTCAATTTACATAATTCTTTTTACTGTTATTTATAATTTAATTAGAATAAACACGAGATAAATTCCTTGTAATAGGACAGAATCTACTTTAATAAAAGGCTTATATCCATTCTATTATATAGAAGATAAATAATATTTCAATATATGTAAACTTTTATTATTTATTTAACTTTTTATTATCTTATTTTAAAAAAAAAATATATAAAAAAAGGTGAACTACAAGAAATGGGTGGAGAAGAGTAAAACTGTGGGTTGGGCCAGTTGATTAAAGAAAGCGCGTGATCTAATCTAATCTCCTTCAGAGTGTTATCTATATATACTACTCCACCACTGTCGGTGACCGTGCTTCACCGCTCAAATCTCGCTCTAATTTTCTCCGTTCAAGTCCAACTTACAGTGCTGCTATCTCAATTCGGTACTTTTCTTCATTTTGCATTTGATTTCTTCTCATGCATTGTATGCATTTTTCTTAACTTGTCATCAAGCTACATTACAGCATTTGGGTGATATGGGGATGAAAAAGATTGGATTTTTGTTCTTGTTTTTTTGTTGTTCATGTCTATAGTCAAATGGGTATTGTGGTTTTTCTTTTTTGTTTATCACCTTTATTGCGTGACAGGCACATCGAGAAATGAGTTTGAGCAATGGCAAAAATGAAGCACCGGTAGTCCGAAGTAACGGGGTAGACGGTGAGATTGTGAACAATGAGAGCAAGGTGTTCAAGATCTTCGTTGGGTATGACCCGAGTGAAGATCTTGCCTTTGAGGTATGTCGGCACTCCATCTTGAAAAGGTCTTCAATTCCCGTTGAGATCATACCGATTAAGCAGTCAGATCTGAGAAAGAGTGGATTGTATTGGCGTGAGAGGGGTCAGTTTGAGAGTACCGAGTTTTCCTTTTCTAGATTCTTGACACCTTGCCTTGCCAATTATCAAGGTTGGGCTATGTTTGTGGATTGTGATTTTCTCTACTTGGCTGATATCAAGGAACTGAGAGACTTGATTGAGGACAAGTATGCTATCATGTGTGTTCAGCATGACTATGCTCCAAAGGAGACTACTAAGATGGATGGGGCAGTGCAGACTGTGTACCCAAGAAAGAATTGGTCTTCAATGGTTCTTTATAACTGTGGTCATCCAAAGAACCGTGTTCTCACTCCTGAGACTGTCAACACACAGACTGGTGCTTTTCTTCACAGGTTTCAATGGCTGGAGGATGATGAAATTGGATCCATTCCTTTTGTTTGGAATTTTCTTGAGGGACATAACAAGGTTGTTGAAAACGACCCTCTTACTTTTCCCAAGGCCATTCATTATACTCGTGGAGGGCCATGGTTTGAAGCTTGGAAAAACTGTGAATTTGCTGATCTATGGGTCAATGAAATGGAAGATTACCGCACTCAAGTTAAGAAAGAATCTGCCAATTAGAGTCAATCAGCTTAACCTTGTTATTTATTGAGCATCATTTATAGTCATGTATTATTCTTTTATGTCAAATTCGTTCTGAAAAATCCGAATCTGGTCATTCATGTTTATGAGAGCAGGAGAGTAGTCACCGCTGGTCTATAACTAGAGTTTAGTGGTATTCTTTACAGTATTACACTATTATATTTATAGTCATTTAAGAGAAAATGCTGTTCATGATGTAATTCATTTTTTATTTGTTTGAGGATTTCCCCAGGACTTTAAGGAGAGGTAGTACAAGCACCACTCTGTATTGAATATTTTAATGTACCACTCTGTATTGAATATTTTAATGGGCTTTAGTAGAGATTATATGTTCCAATATAGGTATCAGCTTCTTGCTTAGGCTGTAAAAGTTCTTCCCAATCTCTAGAGACTATGATTTCATTGCTTGTATTGGTGTAAAAAGTTTAGTATTATTGTAACTACACAAGAATACCATTATTCATTACAAATATATTGCAAGACTTGCTCGGTTCTAAACTGTTTAACTGCAAAACTTGGCTCTATTCATTACAAATATATCTGCAAGGCTTGCTTAGTTTCATAGCCGTTTCAAACCTCACCATTTGTTATAACATTGTATTACAATCACATTTAAAAATATTGTATTTCAACCCATCAGAAATAATAATACTAATTATTATTATTAATATTTCGTATGTGTCATTAATTGGATTTTGAGCTTATTAGTCCAATTAGTCAAAACAAAACAGAGTTAAGGCGATGATTCAACTCAAACTTATTGAATGCTTCTTGGATTGATTGTGTCATTCAAATTCATTGATCAATCTATGACCAATACTCTCTTTATACCTTGATCAATTATGTAAGAATAAAATTCACTTATTTTAATGAAAATACTTCTATAACTTACTTTTTTAGTTTCCCATAACTTCTGTTTTAATTTTTGTTTTCCGTTAAAACAATTAATCACCGCTATAAATTGCTTATGCTACAGCAGTTTCGAAGAGTCTGCTGCTCTGCCACGATGATATTTCATTTGTGCATAAAATGATTAAATAATTACAGAGTGGTTAAGCTAATTAAATAAAAAGGGAGAGTAGAATTCACGTTAATTATCTCAACCAACGAATTGTCTCTAAAACTATATACAGATGGATAGTATTAGTGCATTAACCTCACTGTGAAATCCTAAGTCTAACAAACAATTCCTCACAAAATAAAGAATAGTCCATCCAAGGTGTTTCGTTTTCTAGCAACAACCAATATAATGAAATCCAATATAACTTTCATTGCATAATAAGAAGCAATGCTTTGTGTATGAATGTTGGTATGACATTCACAAAATCATAATGATGAGTTGCCACCATTATCAATTTTAAGGTTACTTTGATATACAATCAATTGGATAACAAAAAGTGAGAGAATAACCTCGCATACGTTAACAAATATATTAACACTTAATGTAATAAATGCCTAGAGACCTAACATATTTTTCTTTTTAAATTTTTCTATCAGATCTTCCTCAGATGGAATCTCAGCACCAGCTTCTGAGGTGTTGAACCACCATTCCATGATTTCTTCCTGCTCAAAAACACAAAACACCATTCCATGATGCTGCTTTTGTAATCACTGAACCAAATAGCTTCAATACCAATACATTCACTATGAAAGCAAGAGGAAAAGCTAATAAATACTCATTATTACCTCAAGAAAATCGTGATTGGATATATACTGACTTTCTACCATACACTTGATACTCCCCACTTGCACTGAGAAAGATTTTCGTGTATTCTGCTCTGAAGATTGTCTCCTAGATTTTGTCTCTGTGGATAAACAGGAACGATGAAGAAGAAAAAGTTAATAAAACAAATGAAAACAACAATCTTGTACCCAGAAAAGAAAAAACATAAGTCATGCTTGTTTTACAAGAAAAGAACAAGGTGTGATTTTCTTTATACCATTTATGCATGCCACAAGGTATCCAGTTCCCCCAATTCCTTCTTTCCACTTCCCAAGCCGCAGGCGCAAGAAAAAACCATCAAGTTGTGAGATTGAGCCATGAGTATTTATCCATCTGATGTCAATGACAGTCTGTTTAGTAACCACAAAGATCCACTTGTTTTATAAGTGACAAAAGTATACTATATTCTAGCTATCTACAAATACAAATCTGTCTCCGCTAATGATATTTTATACACTCCCTTTAGTTTCATTTCTCCTTTTAATTTTCAGTTAACCCTTCACCTGCTCGAAAGATCAGCAATATAGACTCTTTAACTCAATTTATTTGTTGGTCAACTTTTCTTCTATTACACTAACATGTTTCTTTAGCTGGATTCTTGACCTTTTAACTGATGTAAGACTAACTGTGAATTTTGAAGCGTTGCATTGTAGTTTTTCACAAAAGGGTCCTCTAGGACATCGTGAAAATGTTTCTATGGATCCAATCTTTCACACAAAAAAGTAAAGGTGTCTATAACTCAGTTCACCTACTTTTATGCGTATATTAACTTTTTCTGGAGTCCCTATGACAATGGATGGGAATCAAGTTAAGGACGACCTAATGAGAAGATAGTTTCAACACATGGAGCTTCACCCTATATCAATATACCTAAATGTTTGCTGGATCAAATAGTGCAATGAAAAATGAACCTTTTCACAAGAAACAATGATATGGGAAAATAAAACTGTGAACGAATGGAAAAGGTTCTCTATTAATTTTTTTTTTTCAAAAAATGGATGTGCAAACTAATGACTCTATATATCTGACATCTAACCTTATACCAATGTCATAATGAGTGAACCATGAATACTGGGATTAAGAAGAATTAGTTTGCATCATTCACGCAATTAGGTGAAATGACAAAGTGTAAGTGTTGTCTGGTATTACTTACTTCAGGATTTCAGTGCGAGACAGTCGAAGCTTTTTCACTGCATCAAATATTTTCTCTGGCAAGTGTGAAGTGTGCTTTTCAGTGAATTTGGATGGAGTTGACATAGGATTTTCTCTGAATTTGTTTTCCTCTGAACTTGAACCACAGTATTTCTTGAATGATGCATTGCTCACTTCCTTAAAGGTCGTGATTTCATTTGATTTCCGCTTCAAACAAATATCTTGACCTGCTGGGTGATCAGTTTCACCATTAACAGAACCACCAGATAAAACTCGGTCATCCTCATCAAGCCTGACACTCTCTTGATTGCTTGGGATGAAATGTTTCCCCCTATCATTAACCAAGGTATTAGCTTTCAGTTCATGTTTCCCAACTGAGATTGAAGTGGGACAAGAAACTGCCCAGTGGTTGGGCTCAAAACAAATGATGCACGTACAAGGACATTCTTCTAATCCTCCATATGAATCTATATTCTTCTGGAGATCTGCCAGCTTGTTCTCTGCAATTTCCGAGCAATCAGAGAGCTGATGGCCCCTTGTTCCACAAAACAAGCACATTATATTAACCTGCTTGGCCTTATCTGCTGTGTTTGCTGGTATGATTTGTTTGATGGCACCAAATCTCCTTGCAAACATTGAAGACATTGCCTCTAAATTTCGGGGTCGTGGAGAAGATGAAAGGGGTTTGAACTTGTACTTTGATTTAAGATCATTCTCTTCCTTAAGATCAGTAGAGACCTCCATCTCATTGGTGGGTTGTTCTCTCAAGGGAGCAGCAAGTTTTGGCGAAAAACGAGTTATCCAGAGACTTCCCAGATTTTCTCTTCTGTGACAAGTATTCTCTTCTTCCTTTCTGTCAGATTTGGAATCAATGTTGTCATTATTATCTGTATTCTGTTTGGTTGAAGATGAATGTGGTGCCACTTCTTCTTTGTCCCTACTCAAGCCAAAGATACAATCATTTTTAGTCTCCACTAGGTTACTTTTGCTGCTTTCCTGACAGTTGAAAAAGTTTAGAGGTTTAATATGAGGTTGTGATGACGGACCGGCTTCATGTCTTCCCGTAGATACTTCAAACTTATTCGATGGCAAACAAGGTTTGGAAAGGCTATTATTTTCTGCACAACAGGTTATTGGAGTAGCATTTATACCGTGTTCCATGTTACCTGGCTCTAAATCCTCACTACTCTTTCCTTCTTGATGATGGATTCTTGTTTCTACATTCTTCAAGCTTGGACAATATATGGACTGAAAAATGGATTTGAATCCTGTATTTTTTTGCTCAGAATCTTGATTCATATTGCATGCCATAAGTTTCTCGTCAGGCTGTAGGTTATGATGCTTTGGATTTGCAAGAGAAAGAGCTAAAGTGTTTGAATCATTTTGAATTGACTGAGAGAGTCCTTTCACCATGTTTGAAATCCAACTCATGAATGAGCTATCCTGTTTAACATAGGATTTGGAACCTGAAGTTTCTTCCATTTGCCTTTTGACTCTTTTACCCCCTATTATCAGCTGTTGTTGGAAGTTTCGTCTCTTCTTACCTGTTTGAAAAAAGCCAGCACTGTTGCAGCTCTCAACACTTGAATGGCTGTCATTGTCCTCCCTCGACAACACTACATTTGCATCCCCGTCTGATAAAGATTTCTCCTTGCCTTTGTTTATTGCGTTATAAATTCTGCTATGACACGGAGAATGCATGGCTGGAAGAATCTTATCACATGGTAGCATCATTTCATTGTCCTGAAGTTTGTTTTCAATCTCATGAACATTAACTCCACTTGTTCCAGCACAAGCAGCTTCAAAGTTGTCAGTCTGTAAATCATTCTCTGCACTAAATTCCATTTTTTCTAAAGGTCTCCTGCTGGAGGATGCTAAATTAGTCCCTGGAGCATCAGAGCCTTTGAATTCCACAACTGGCTCAACTGCAGTATGTAAATTACCAGTTACTACAGCCTTTTTTCCAAGATGAACATCTACACCTCCATCAGAATGTCTTCCTGAAGAAGGATTTTGGTCCATGTTTGGTTTGGTTTCGTCTGATTGAAGTAATAATTTGTCCAATGGCCCTTTGTCAGCCTGGCCTGTGGGAAAATCAACAAAAAAAATAATACATTTCAGAGTATTCACAAAAGGGAAGATTTGAACTTTTCTTTAACAAAAACAAAATTTCCAATAAATCTTCTTCTTTAAACAGAAAGGATATGTTTTGAGTTTCAGTCCGTGTATTTATAAAAACAGGCTGCAAAGCTACCAGGTATTATTTTGTACTATTCAGCTAAAAACCATTAACAACAACTAAACAGATTAGAATATACCACAAACATGTGCACAAATATTCTGAAATATCCGGATTCTTATCCTCACATTAATGTAAATATTCATGTCTTTAACTGCTTTAACGTCTAAAACTTTCTTTGGTAAGTCTTGTGTGTTTTGGTGACTCTCTTTTGGAAGCACTAAGCTCTTTCTTAAGGGCACGCTTCACCTTTAACTACCTTTCTGACAGCACATACCTGACATAGCAGAAAATTTGTTTCCCTCTATCCCAGACATGTTATTAGTTCCAATGTTGGGTTGATCACCAGCAGCCTTTTCACAATTGTTCACCAGATTCCCACTTTCATCACACGGCAAATTAGGTGTTGTTGCTGCGGTGTTCACTATATCTTTATGGCCAACAGATCCTGCCAGATGAGTTCTGTAGGATTGAGAAAATGATTCCAGGAAAAAGTGACCAGAAAGACACTAATTCTAACTCACAAGTCCCAGTTAAGTATTTAACTAATTAGGATAGCAGATGTATTTCTTTGTCCCTCAGTAAGGTTTATTTGAACCTAAAAATCTACTGTAAAGCCTCCTTTCCTTGCATCTATACACTACTTACCTATATCATCTTCTTCATAGGCTTTAAACTTGGCCTTGACACCTGAATCACCTGTGGCATGCATAGTAGGAGCATCTGCTTCAGAAATATCACCCTTGGCACATACAACTGCTAAAGGTTTCACAAAATCATCATCTAAAGGGTTATCAGTGGTAGAACTACCACCAGTAAAATTTTGTGGCTGAGTAAGAACCATACAACTCGTTCCAACATCCCGAAAAAGTGAAGTATTTTTATCAGCAAAACTTGAATCTGCACATCTAAGGCTCAAACCTTTATCTGGTGACCAAACTATTTCAGATAGAGGGTCAGTCGCAGCAAATGTCATGTCCACCCTGGAGGCTGCATTTGCACCTGCACCTGAGTCATTATTTAATTTTTTCCAAACGCACTGGTTAGCATTATTGAGAAAGAGTTCAATATCAGTCTTTGGTTTTATTTTCTTGTTTTCGGCACTCATCTTCAGAAGCATAAACTCTTCACAAAAAGATCCTGAAATATTATTGCAATTAAAAGTAACCTTCAGCGTAGCACTTCAAGTCAAAATTCTGAAAGCAGGTTAAAGATTTTGAGGCAAGGCAACTGATTACAAACATTACTGGATTATGGTTGGTTAATCATTATTCAGCTTCCTAAGATGCATCGTATTATAGACACATTTGTTTCACAAATGCAAAAAGCAACAAGCTTTAGAACATTAAGTGAAGCTGATAACATTTGCGACAAGACAAGGAGGAGAAAGAACAACATAATCAAGCATTATCAAATATGCAGAAAAAACATGAAGGTTGCAAAATAACGTTAAAAGTAATTTACTGCTACAAATACTGTAAAGAATGAAACATACCAAAAGCTCACGTTGCCAGGTACAGGCTTATGAATGGTATTTCTATCTCGGGCACACTTCCTCATGACACAGCCTATGAGCACCACGTGGGGTTCAAGTGTGGACAAAGAAGAAGGGCATCAGCACCACCATCTTGTGCAGAACTAGAAACTGAGTTTAATTGAAATAGTAGCACAAGGGTTCAACTCGATCATTTGGCTACATATATGGAAACATCAGACTATAATAACCATTTGCACAGAGAAAATAACAAACTTTGAATATTTTCGTTTACATATCCTATCACAAAGCAATATATTGTAGGCTAGTAGAAAGTAAAGGCTAGAACTAGACCACAGATTAGGTCGTGGAATTAGGAAACATGTGTTGGAAGCTACACTCCAAACTCCAAACTCAAAACTCAGCTCAAAGTAGAACAGAAGAGATCATTTTGAAGCTTAAATGAGAAGTGAAAGAGAGAAAGTTACCAGTTTTGTTTGATCCATTAAGCAAAGCAACAAAAGGGTATTAAGAAAAAGAGAAGAGAGAGAGAGAGAGAAAGAGAATGGAGTTGGAGGGCAGTTGCAGAAGCAGAAGTGCTGGTATAACAGTTACATGAAGCTGTCGACCTTTTTTCTTTATGAGGTTGAGAATGTGCCACGTGGACACACTCCCTGCCACTGACCACCCTCGTTCCTTGGATCATTGCAATTTGCAGTGTTTCATGGACACTCTTTACATTATCACTCTGTCTATTTATTACACTCTTCAAATTTTTTTTACAACTTTAAAACATACAGTAAAATGATAATATTTTTAATTTTTTAATTAATTCATTTTAAATTATTGTATATTTTAAGAATATCTTGATGGATTTATAGTAGAAAATTTAGTACGTGGTTTAAATTAGTGAAGAAAAAAACCATTTCAGCTTATTGTTATTCATCATCATGGATTGTTACAGTAGTTAAATATCATGATTTTCTTTTATATTTATTTTTTACTTACGAATAATATCAAATATTAACAACAAATTTACGTAGATATATATTCTGAAGGTAATTTAATCTTCCAGTTCATACTTTTATCAGGATATCAAGAATAAAAGAAAGATTTTTAAAGAATTACTATATATCTAGACATCAAGAATAAAATAGAGTTCTTTCAATATATCTAAAAGTCTTTGTATATTAAAAGTTAAAGCAAAAATTCATACTTATAAACACTCTTCTCTCAACAATTCAGAATTGATAGATCTATTATCATCTTTTGAAGATTGCACCACACCATACATTCTTAGGACATATCTAGTGATTTAAATACAGAATTCTTGCCGTGATTCTCACAAAAATATAAACAATGTCAATTTACTTATCGAATAACTAGACCAAAAAAATACAATTAATTTATTTTTAAATTTATAAACTTACTTGTAATGATTAGAGTAAATCAAGTAATAATTATAATTAAGATATGATTAGGTTGATAATAAATAAAAATTCATTATAAATTGTATAAATATGAGTCTGTTAACATTGATTACTATAATTAGTATTTGAGTGTTGATACATTTTCTCATTTAAACTATCGAAATACTTTTGCAAATATGATTTAAGCAATTTGAGACGAACGGATTAAGGATAATATCGAAGAGATGAAAGTCAACATCAGATTGACAGAAGAAAAACGAAACTAAATTTTATTGGAATTGTGTGCACTCGACCAGTCTTGTAGAAATAGTATAAATCACAAACGTTTATAAACATACCAAATTACTTGGTTGGATTTGTGTTTCCTTTTCTTGTTTATTTCTCCCTTGTAAATGATTTCTATGTGTAGGAGATGACTTGCAATTTCATAGTTTCCATTTGAAAATGCAAACTAATTTTTATAGATATTCTTCCTTGTCTAATTTTTAATTAGACAAGTATTTGTGAGTTGTCAATTCCTGTACCGCGAAGAAGAAATTTAGACAAAATCATGTTTCCCTAGTCGAACGTCACGACAAAATGTTGGATAACGCAGAACATGATATCAAATGACATCTATTCCCCTGTTCAGAAGTGCAGTTACATAATTATTGAACAAGGATTTGATAATAGATGTAACAGGACACCAGATTTTTTCTTTTCTTTTCTTTTGTTATAAAACACAATCTCCTCAATCCGACAAAATCTGTTAACTTTCTATTATTATGTCCCTTACGCTTATTCGGTTTGTACTTCTTTTGGTTAACGTGCTAAAAGAATTTGGTGGAATTGATCCTGGGAAATATAGAGAATTGGCTTCACAGTTTGACAAGAATTCGTTCCATAAAAATACACAACAGCATGTAATTGCAGCTTATCATTCTAAATCGCGAGACGATCAAAACAGTAAAAGAAATAAAATAAAAATGGCGATGATAATATAACACAAAATTAGCATTCGACAATGATAAATGATAGTCTAAATATATATTTATGATGAATATTCTGAATGGTGATAAGTAGATGTTCTTCCCATTGATCAGATCCTGGACAACTCACCTCCGCGCAAGTCTGTGCCCTGCTCCCAATAACAACGCTCTCCCTATAGCCCCATTATGAAGACCCAAAACCAGGGCAACAGTGCCACCTACAGCCACCCACTTCCAATCAATGCCAGGACCCTTTTGTGCAATATTACACATAGCTTGCATCCCATCTTCCATGGAAGACGAAGGCTCCGAGGAATGCATGTTTGTGTCAGAAGAAATCTTAGTTGTTTTACTCGCCATCAATGCACATCTCGATAAAGAAGAATCCGTTTTCCTAGCATTCTGGTAAGCTCTCATTCCTAAGTTCAATTTCTTGACAGCTCCCCACATTCCATGGCGGACTCCCAACTTAGCAACATCTTTGGGAATCCCCATGTCTTCATAATGTAACAGGGTAACCTCGCATGCAGACAACTGACCATCTCCTTTGCGAGATTCCACTGCATCAATTTCCCATAATCAGTAGTTAAAACACCAACATTGAATTGCTTTACGACTAACAGGCACTAATGATTGTTCTGACAGTTCTTACCAGGTTTGATCACCCAACTAGAAAAGTATTGCTCCACACGTCTGGGCTTATCCCGTATTGGCAAACTTGGATGGGGTACTCCCTACAACAATGGAGATTAAATAGGAACAATCATTGTGGTTACTCCGAATATTCCATATCTATTTCACGTCTAATTTGTTACCAATTGGCAGCACATTTAATGCAAGACACATGGAAAACAATAAAATATCAATATTTTAAGTTTTGGGTGGCAAAGTAAAGATACTTTGCTAGTATAAATTCACATTGTTAGCATAAATTCAAATCTATACCAGGAAAGGTAGCAAAGAAAAGATACTTACACATGATTAAGAGTTAAGAGGAGTTTTGACTTAGTGGAAGGATTTGGGGAAAAAATAGTATTTGCAAGGCCTATAACCAGACTATATAACCACCCAGGACATGTATGATTGAGTAACTACAAGTGTGAGAAGTCATGGCAGCGATACTAAAGACACCCCTAGAATAATAGGTCTACATCAAGACTTGGTCTCAAGCCTTTACTTGTTTAATTAGCGACATAAAATAAAGGCCTCTTTTTTTTTTCAAATAATATATTTTGATTGAAAAAGCAAGGAAGAGAAGTNAAACTAGAGCATTGGAGATAGACATTAGAGTAAAAAAAATTCTTCTCGACTGGGAGTACGACAAGGTCCGTGTTTCACAATTTTAACAAGACATTATTGGTAAATAACTCGACATAAAAATGGGAGATGTCATACCATAAGCTTTTCTGACTTTAAGTACCTTGAATTAATAATACAAAATGATGGGTAAATTAATAATGTCATTCAGAGGATACAAGTTGGATGGCTAAAATGGAGAAAGGCTTTTGAGAGTTAATTGAGATCACAAAGTACTTAAAAATCTCAAAGTTCTATAGAACTGTTATACGATAATCTATACTAAGAGTGTTCATCAACCAATCCAAAACAACATTGTGGTAATCAGACTGAAATGAAAAAAAAAAGGGAAAAAACGTCTTTTTTCATGAGATTATTATGAATTAACGTCTATTTTATGTATTAACTAGGACTTTGTCAACTATAGTATATTTTATTAAGAGATTATGTTTAACTTAAAATTTGAACTGTGTTGTGAATTACATGAGATGTGTTATTTGATGTAGGATTAAGTTGCGCATTTCAATACTGCATCATTTATTTTAATATTTCTAAACTCTTTCAAAAAGCCAAACACCAATGCAGTCTAACTCATAATAAATTGGATTGGATTGAAATGAACTTTACAATCAAGGTCTAAAATCAACCGGATGATCAAATCTCAAAAACTAAGGTGATTAGAAAAGATATTTTTCCTTCAAATTCAATTCAGATCCAATCCACAAGCACCCCACACTCTACAGTATATTGGGAATCAAAAAAATCATGAGAAAAAGAGCAGCATAATTAGCGTGTTAAGATGTTTGTGGACAGATACAAAATGATTATCGTTCTAACCAAGTGATATGGAGATCCCCTAATCTAGAACACTCAGTATCAATGTCTTTTCTTTCCATGGCTTGTCTTCTGTATTTATAGTGAGTTTTGTCCCTTGAGTTGCAACTCGGTTTCTACAATCATTGGCTTGTCATTCTTGAGTTTCCTCTAATTATCTTATTATGTTCCTTATTACGTTTTATTTAATTATACTGGCAAGATATACTATATATGACCTGGATATTAACCCGTATTATAAAATAAATCAACATCTATAACTACATATCGCTTTTTGGATATTAAGGGAAAGGTCGGCAGGAAGATATATCAGCAAAATTATATACAAGGAGATATTGACGTATCATTTATCCAAGAAAAGATGATAAGAAAATTGGTTAAGATAGTTTAGACGTATTCAAAAAAGCTACTGAGGACACTGGTGAGCAGATTATAGAGAATATTTTCAACCCTATAGATGGAGACTCAAAAGAATATTGGAAGACATTATGAAAAGAGATCCCATGGTGAATAAAATCCCCAAAACTTTGATATTTTTAATTGAGCCTGATGATGTTGTGTTTCAGGTAGCCAATTTCACATAGTAAGATAAAACTATTGTTGGCCACTCTTCTGTTATCTGGGTGAATAACTACATCAATGAAATAACTAGTTCCAATTATACTATCAACTTAATGTGTGAAACTTGGTTAAGAAAACAATGTTCAGAATTTGCGAGGGGATGCGTGAAACTTGGTTAAAAAACAATTTTCAAAATTTGTGAAGGGAGGGGTAGGAGGACCAATTTCCACTTCCTTTCCTAATTCATTTTTCAATTGTTTCTAGCTAGAAATTGAGACATTCACTGTTAGTGTCATCACATAAGTGGGACTTTCTTTTCAAGTGATAGAAGTCCGTGCCCTAGTCATCGGGAGAGGAGTATAAACAAGAGGAAATGCCATAAAATTATAACGAACCATGTTAGAGCCATACCTTAGTCACACAATAGTACGTGTTTCCAGACTGCCATATTCTCCGAGCAATAATATATTCTCTATCACTGCAGAAGAAGGGGAACTACAGACAAAAGGAGTACATCAAGAATCAGTGAACCGTAACATTGAACAAAATTAAAATACAAGTCTTTAAGATCTTTGGGTTAAACACCTTTTTAATCCAGTGAGAGATCATTGTCCCGTTATGAGGGCATTCCTCCAATACTTTGCAGTATGCAAGCATAGGGTCCCATTTAGGACGGAAGTCATCGTCCCAGAAGAAATCCCTCACTAACTCTGGGGTTGCATCTTCAAAGACGGTTCTGCTACGGTAAACTGTGGGACCTGTCTGTTAGAAGATCCAGATACAACATGAGAGACGCTCATCTATTTCTAAGGCGGAAGTGGAAATACAAAAGGAAATAATCATCAAATATAGATCCCGAGGATGTATTTTTCATTTCGGTGGGGAACATAGAATATGATAAAGTTGATAACATAAATATACTTTAGCTACAAGGTAAACATGCCTCTGATTGAAAAGTATACAAGCTCATGAGTAATGCAAGATTATAATGTATAGACAGTTGAAATGAGATGAAAATTGAACCTCGGAATCTACCTCAGGATCATGACGCCAAGCTTTGTATTGCATGTTTGGTGTTGACTTCTCCATAAAACATTGCCGGTCCATCAATCCATCTTTCCCTTCGAGAAGATGAAGAAAATGCTCCAAATCAGCCTGCGTAACAGTGTCCTGCTCACTCTCCTCTGCCCAATCACCGGACCTAATGATTGTGCATTGACCAATTTGCCAAATAAATAATAAAGCGATTAATTCTTCTACCAACACAACACAATAAAACACAAAATCTGATAGCCAGCAGGAAGAAATTACGACGGTAATAATTAAACACCAATCCACAAATGTTATCAATACCGAGTGGTGCGGTCCATGGCGTTGGAGTAGGCAATATCAGATTCCGAGGGCGAGGGATCTTCAGCTTTTGCCTTGGCCTTGCCTTTGAAATTGGACCAATAGGTACGGCAAATGGAGAAGGCGGAGACGGCGGTGAAGGCGAACCAGAGGCGGCGAGCGCCGAACCCCGGCGGCGCCGTCCAGAGAAATCGAAACTTGCTGCGGAGGCCGAGAAAGAGGAGCCCCGTCCATCGCGGGCGCCACGACCACCCGATCACCAGGCCGATCATGACAGCCAACCAAATCGGAACCGCGCATAGCAAAATGTCGACGAATGTCTCCGTTATCGAGGGTTTCTTCAGAAACTCCACCATGTCAAAGAAAGAATCCTCCATTTTCCACAGAAAATGAAAGATCCCTCTCTCTCTCTCTCTATCTCTCTTCTTTATCTATCTCTATCTCTCTCCTCGCTTTTCTTGCTGTTTTGTAGCAATTAATAATCGAATCAGAAGATGAAGGAAACCCTGTTGCAGAGGACACAACCAACGAGTTCACCCTCTTCCATCTTCAACAACCAAAACGCCAACAGGATAGCCTTTCTTTTCCTTTTCCCCTCTTTCCTAGCTCAGAGAAACTCGCCACGTGTCCACTCCACCTGCCGTCGATTTATTTCCATTAAATATTAGAAAGGATTTGTTAGGTTCGACGGTTCAAATTCTCCGATTAAATCCAAACCAAATGCCGCGTAAATTTGTTCAAGACAACCTCTTATCATCGTCGATTCAACGTGATTTTCATTGGTGCCATGCCATGGCTACAAAATTAACCACTATTGTTTTTTTCAAAATTACATTTCAATTATCTATTGGATAAAAGCTGTATTTTATAATTTATTTAATATCATCTTAAAAAAACAAAAGTCAAACCCTGATTTACCGCAACATAATCACATCCTCTAATAATCTGTTGTTGAATAGGTTCTTTGTAATAAAGTCTACGAGAAAATAGTTGATAAAGTGATAATTATTTAATTAATGGCTATACAGGTGATGTTTAAATTAATATTAAGACAAGTAAAGGGTCGAATAAATTTGTTGAAGATCATACATTTTACTCTAGTTTGCTTAGAAAATAATTATGTCAAAACTGGTCTTGTAAGCATAAGAGAAAAAAAGGATAAAAAAAAGCATCTTAAATGATATTAAAAATTAGGGATGACAGCTTACTAGTTAGTTAGGTATGCTTGTCGTTATCTTATCTTTACTTTTAATAGATATAGAATTTTTTTCTCATTTCTCAACTATTTTATATATTAATTAAATATATTTATTTAAAAAACAAATCACAACAAATAAATTATATATATTTTTTTTAAGTTTAATACCATTATTTTTTTTAAGTTTAATACCATTATTTTCTAATTTTTTTTTAATACAGTCATAAAGATCGTAATTTGTGTTCAAATATAGTCATTTTTCCAAACGTTTTTTAAATCGTTAACGGCTAAATGTACAACTGCGCAATCAGTGACACACCACTCTTGAAACGTCATCATCGTTTCCTACCTCTAGAAACCCTAGCCACCACCTAACCTAACCCTAACCAGCCACCATCTTCGCACCTCCAGATATTTCGAAACCACCATCACCTCTGTTCATCTTCTCCGTCTAGCAACCACCCAAAAACACCACCACGACCATCTTCCCCTTCCTCCACTATGAATTGACATCAACATCTTGTCGCGACAACCATGACTGCCGCAATGAGATAGCGAGTCGTGCATGAGCTCATCTTCTCTGCAAGTCTTCAACCTACAAAGGGAAATACGGAGAACAAAAAGGTCAATTGGAGTAGAATCGTCGTTGCAAAAGCGCCATTCTCCAACAATCTTCATCTGTTCCTGCCATCTTGAAGCTGCTCTTCGAAACTGCAAGTAAAAAGAAACCAAATCGCAGATAAGCAACCATGAGCTAGATTCGCATTGCGACGCTACTGAATTTTGAAACCCATTCAATTTTCCTCTCATAGTGTAGGCGTAAGGAAACCTTTCCCTTGCATTCAGAAACCCTGATTTTTGGATCGTGAAGGGGTTGTCACATGGTAGTCTCTCATTGATGCGTGATGTTTTAGTCAAAATAGGTCAACAGTTAAATGATATGTCATTCACTCATTGCAAGACTGAACATTTGATTATTAACGATTTAAATGGCGTTTGCAAACAAAATTTAATTGAACACAAATTACGATCATTAACGATTTAAATGGCGTTTACAAACAATAATATTAAACTATTTTTTTAACGTTAAACAAAGATTATAATTCTATAAATATCAAATGAAAATAAATATAATTTAACTAATTATATAAAATATTAGATGTCGGACTTAATAATAAATTACGGAATAAAACATAAATAAAATTATATATATATATATATATATATATATATATATATATATATATATGTGTGTGTGTGTGTGTATGATCCTTATATATAATTTAAAAAATTAAATATTATTTATGCTGATGGTCAATCACTATAAAAATTCTCATCAAAATCAATATAAAAAATTTCAAAACAAGTTAACAGTAATTTAGATAAGTATAAATTATTTTTACTCCACCAAGGGGTAGAAGAGTAATCATCACACCCAGGGAGTACAAACAAAAGCGGACCGTGTCCTTTTGGGTTTGGTTAAGAAGTCCTATAAAATCGTCTCCGTCAAAGGATATTGCATCCATTTCATTTTCGTGTTGAAGAAGGTTCTCAGTGATAGTAGCGTACTGCAAAATCTGCGCGCGAGAGAGATGGCAGTAGAGGTAACGGAGGGTGCTCCCAAGAACAAGAACGCCGATGCTAACGGCGTCAAAGACAAAGGCAAGAAGATAATCCGTATTCAGGTTTCGAAAACTAAGAAACCTTTCTTCTTCTACCTCAATCTTGCCAAGGTATCTCTCGCTTTCTCCTTCGTATTTTCTATCGACATTTGAAGGTAGTTTTGTGGATTGTGGAAATTGGCTTCGAATGGCTCCATTGATCAATCTTGTGTTTCTTTCTGATGATGCAGAAGTACATAAAGCAGGACAATGACGTGGAGCTCTGTGCACTGGGCATGGGTATAAATTCTTGAATCTGTTTGTGCGTTTTATTTCCTTAAACTCTCAATTTAGCGCCTCTTGATGAATAGATTTTGTCTATCACTTCTGCGATTAGGTTTTATATTTTAATTGAAACTAATCACACCAATGTTAAAGTTGTACGTACGAATTTTGCATTATTTTTTTGTTTTTCTAACCTTTTCTTGAATTGAATCCCAGCCATTCCAACTGTTGTGATCATCTCTGAGATTTTGAAAAGTAACGGGTGGGCAATTGAGAAAAGTAAGATGAATCTTGTACTTACGAAGCTCATCGAAAGGCAGAGGTTTTATTCTGAGTTTGACTTGTGTATGTGACACAGATATCATGACATCCACGGTTATTTCCAAGGAAGAGAAAGAAGGTCGGGGGATTCCGAAGGCTAAGGTGGGTTTTTCCTTATCATCACTCAATCTTTCAGTTTGCTGCAACTATTTTTAATTAATGGATGGATATGGCCATAGTATAACACTTCATTTCTTCACACAGCTTGGGATTTTGCTGGGAAAGGCTACAGATACGGAACATAGCACTATTGAGAATCAAAGCACTGTTGATACTAAGGCATAGCAGTTAGAGTAGTTTGACCTAAGGCCATCACCATTTGACTCTTGTAAAACGTGTTCATTGTATATATCATCATATGGTTTGCCCTTTGATTTCTCCAGCGTTATTTTCTTTTAATGGCTAATGACTACTTGAGTACGTAATATAATAATTAACTACCTAATTATGATGACGAAATTCTGATTTTTTTTTGACAAATAATTATGATTTAGGTATGCTTATTAATTAAAACTAAATGTATATATTCATTATTTTAAGTGGGGAATTACTAATTATATGGAAGAAAATAAATTATACTATTACATAGTTTATTAAATAAAAAGATTTTTCATTTATTAAAAAGTAAAATGATGTAATAAAAAGATAACATCCATTATAGATAAATAGAAAATAAAATTGTATATTGAAGTATTTGAAATATAAAGAAAATAAAATCTGAACGGAATAAAAGGGTGACTATAGAAAGCAGAGAGAATCTATCCATCGTATTAACGTAGGTTGCAGTGACAGAGGTGGAAAGCAATGGATCCGCTGTCGGCTCTTCGGGAGTTTACGATGAGAGGGGAGGTAGAGAAGATAGTGCGTGTCAATGGTGAGTTCAGATTTGGGGAGGAGTACACCTTCCCCTGCTGGGTGGAGACAGCTTATCGTTCCACAAAGGGCAACCGATACACTCTGGAAACCCTAGTCCACTACATCAAGAACCACCACCTCAAGCACACCGAGTACATCCAGAACACCTTCGCCGTCGGCATCCCCTCCGTTACCCTCCCCGACCGCAAACCCCTTCTCCAGTACCTCCAGGGCACCCTCACCTCTACCGATTCCATCGAGTACCGCCCTGAGGACCCCTCCTTCGCCCCCAAATCCACCCTCCCTTCGCAGACCCAGGTCCACCCTCAGCCCCAGGAACAGCCCGACAAATTGGACCTCATCTCTCTCATCACTTCCGTCGAGAGGCCCTTGAAGGACCGCCAGTCCCTCCTCGAGTGCAAGAATCGCGACTTCTACAGCGTCCTCGTCTCCGCCACCAAGCGTGAGGAGGACCGCCAGAGGATGGAGTCGCAGCAGCGGAAGGACGGCCTCGTCGCCAAGAGTCGCTTGATGACCGCCGATGACAGGGGTTTAGGGTTTTCCGACGACATGGGCGGATACGATCCCACCCCAAAGCCCAAGATGCTCTTGAAGGGCACCAAAATTGGAGAAGGCGTACCCATTATCTTGGTCCCCAGTGCCTTTCAGACCCTTATCACTATCTACAATGTGAAGGAGTTCTTGGAGGACGGTGTTTATATACCCACTGATGTGAAGGTGAAGCAGATGAAAGGTGCCAGGCCCGATTGCGTCACTGTCCAGAAGAAGCTCAGTAGGGATAGGGTTGTAACCGCTTATGAAGTGAGGGATAAGCCTTCTTCTCTTAAACCCGACGACTGGGATCGGGTCGTTGCTGTTTTCGTCTTGGGCAAGGAGTGGCAGTTTAAGGACTGGCCTTTCAAGGACCATGTTGAAATTTTCAACAAAAGTAAGTCAACTCCCCTCCTTCTGTACATTATACCGATGCCAATCAGTGCTTCTCTTTGATTGTAAGTGAGTAACCCTTTTTTATTCATTCTTTCTAGCAGTTATTGGATTTTACATGCGATTTGAAGATGATAGTTTGGAGTCAGCAAAGAATGTCAAGCAGTGGAATGTCAAGATCATCTCGGTGGGTTCTTCTTCTATTATATCAATCTAGTGCTTTGCTGTATTCCTGTATTTTCACCTATTGAACTTGTAGATTAACATGTTTCTAACTTGTTGCCATTTGCAGATTAGTAAGAATAAACGACATCAAGACAGGGCGGCTGCATTGGACGTGTGGGAAAGACTAGAAGAATTTGTTCGCGCACGATCACGTTCTTGATTTTTGTACCATATTTAGAGTTCATGTACGTACATAGTTTTGATTTGAAGTTCCTTAGGACCGCAATACTGCACTTCTTGTCATATTGATGTTTTGTCAGATTATGAGATAAGTATTTTTCCCTTGTATAATGGATGGAAATCTTACACCTGCAATGAACTTTTACAAATTCATTTGTGAAATTTATACTCAAGTTCTTGTCCATATAAGGTTAATTTCTGTGCTTATTTGGGAACATATAGCCATGGAAGTATTTTTGTTTCTTGTCACACTTTCCATATCAGGAATTACCAGATGTGGAGATTGAGTTGCAGAGTTATAGATTGTTATTCATTTGTTTAGTTATCTTGTCACACTTTCAATTTAGACATTTAATATTTACAATGGGTCGGGGAATGGTTGAAACTAACTTAAGCCCGCCTTAGGTTCAATCCAACACCGATCTTCTCTGTTTAGTACCTTGGAAAGTGCAAATGACAAATTTGCCGTTTGAAACAGTTATCCAAACACACTAATAGCTATCTCCATAAAATGTGGTTATCTTAACCTCCCAACTTGTTTTCCACATTCATGTGGTTCATGACATGCTCTCTATTTGTTCATCTGTTCTGCTGTCCCTGTTTGGATGTCGTGGTAGTCTGTCAATGCATCAGGTTTTGTAATCTATGAAACTCTGACACACTCTTCAATGCCCTTGGTTCCCAAAACTGAGCAAAACAGATTTGAAAGCCCCAATCTTTGGTTATCGGTTCCTCTGATACCATATTGAGATTAAAAACAGAGATAAGTGGATCTATATTAGATGCCTTGAATTGGTTTAGAATAGCTTAATACACCTCTAATCTTCATGTTACATTTATAGGAGCTATAATGCAACCAGCTAAACCTTGTTGGAAAACACACACAAAACTCACCCCACTAATACACAGCTAATTATTCTAACATACATAAATTTAATAATTATTCTAACAGTTAGAAATTTGTGTAAGTTTATATTATAATTATAGAAATAAGGAGCCAATTCTATATAATCTCGAATATTTAGATTATCTATGTAGTATCAGGAACATTTTTATTTATTCTCATATGATATCATCATATATTGTTGAATTTTTTGAAGTTTTTAATTTGTCTTTAGATGAATCTTAACTATAGCGTCTTTTTCAATGATGACGACCAAGAAGAGGTTAAATGTTTGAAATTAATTAAATCCTCTTTTTACTTTTGAGATTGTAGATTGAAAGATTAGATCAGTTTTGTATTGGCAACTATATGTTCATATTGTTATATTTGTGTAACCTTTTTATAGATTTTTAAATATATATAAATCTTGATTGTGAAACTAAATAATTCATAATGATGTTCAGAAACGCATTTGTGTTGTAGTGTCCTACATTTTGGAGATTATAGTATCATAGTGTTGATATCTGTGTTTGTGTTACATGGTCTATAATTGAAGCCTATTGACTACCTTGCTTAAGCCGTGGCTTGAGCTGGTTTGAAAAGGAAATATAAATCTCTTAAGCGTGTAAGCCAGGTTTTATGCCAGCCACCGAGCCGCTTGTTGTATGATGGCCAGAAACCTGAGAACAATCTGAAACAGATTAAAGAGGTTAAACTTGTTCTCTTGTCTTCTATATTATTTTCTAATAAACTAACGGCACAATATTACTTGGTTTAGGACCATGTAGTAATTTCTCAATCAAACAAGGTGGAGGGAAGCTGCTGGGGCGATAGCAAAGGTAGTTCGTTTGGTTTGGGGCTTATTCCTCCATTGCGCTGTAAATGGGTTTGTGGTTTTATGGACTCCAGTTGATTTCTTTGTTTCTGTGCGTGCATTTTGAAATGTTACTTGTTTATCCTGCTTTGAGCGCATTTCCTGAGACTACGTTATTCTATTGTGTAACCAAGCCTTTTTTTTCTTTTCATGCTAACTCGTGCTATATGTTAATTTGATAACTCGAGTAGCAATTGTAGAATTTTGGTTCTGAACTGATATGCCAAATTGCCTTTAATAATTTTTATATGAAAAACGTAACCAGCCTTTTTGCAAATGAAACAATATTGTTGCTTCTCATTTTGTGCCTTGGAAAGTGGTTTATCCTGTCAAAATCATCAATATTTTGGTTATCCGTGAGATTTGGTTTAAAAGATTCACCACATACCAGCCCCAGCCAACCCCATCACAGCCCAGCCCCAGCCCAAGCCCACCCTCAGCCCAGTCCCAGCCCAGCCTTAGCCTGACCCCAGCCCCAGTCCCAGCCCAGCCTTAGCCTGACCCCAGCCCCAGTCCCAGCCCAGCCTTAGCCTCACCCCAGCCCCAGTCCCAGCCCCAGCCCAACCCCAACCCCATCCCAACCCCAGTCCAGCTCCAGTCCCAGTCCCAGCCCCAGCCCCAGCCCCACCACAGCCCCAGCCCAGCCCAACCCCAGCCCCAGCCCCAGCCTCAGCTCCCAAATTTGATGGAGATTTCAACCCATCCTCTCGTGATTTAAGGTGCACTTTTATAGTTGGGTTGCCTTTTACAGTGGATAAATTCAGTTTCTGTCAAGAGTTGATTTCGTTTCATTGCCAGTGTATGCTCTGGATAGTAAATTATAATGGCAAACCACTAGTTACAAACCATCTTTATTGATAATGGATAGGGAGCAAATATCTCTCCTTCTACAAAACCATGTAACCCAGTAGGGTCACGAATGAATAGATTGAACACCCTTCAACCCAAGGAGACTCAATAATAGCGAATGATTGGAAAACAAGGACAATTGCCAAACATGCAAAAAAATAACAAATGGCAAATAACTGATTATAGGATCAGTATGTTGTGAAAGTTGAGACATAAGTTGCTGCCAAAATAAGTATCAGAGGAATTGATAACTTGATGGAATTCCCGGCGGAAGAGCCGTCATCAGTTGTGGGTAGGGTTTTGGATCCGCCTCCTACAAGTGAATGTCAACATGAATGGTTACCAACGACAAGGGGCAAATTGGGTAATGACACCGTGAAGCATCAACCAAAATACTATCTAAAAATGTGGAGAAGTAACATTCAATACCTGATGGAACAGAATTTGGTGATTCAGCTACTGCTCCTGTTGGTGGTGAAGCAGCTCCTGTAATGAACAAAACATGTCAAGTTAGCAGAAGAATTTAGATCAAAATAAATTATGGTTATCTTATTGTTTTATAGTTCTTATTTTGTTATATTCATTGCCTCCATACACCATACTCAGGTTTGATACACGTTTAACTAGAGAATCCTCTTTTTTTTCTTGTATTCTATAAAATAGGAGTTGTTGTTCTACTTACCACTGTTACACTGACTGGTGGGTGGTGTCTGCACCTTGCAAGCACCTGGCAAGGCCAGAGCTTGAGTTTGATTGATGTTGATCCCCAGTGATGATCCGCCACCACTAAGAACCTGACACAGGCATTGTGGTTGTGAGCGTACCACACTGGAAAGCTGTGAGCAGCATCCTTGGGATGGAGTTGAAGAATTCCCCGTGATATAATTGAGACACGGTGACAGGCTCACTAACACATTTGTGCAACTCGTTTGAGCTGCAGCTCCTGCACACAGCATGGCAATCACCACCAAAACCAAACCCGTATCCATTGTTGTGTGAGCCATTTGAATTGTTTGATGCAATTACTTTTTTGTGGTATGTGATATTGTGGATGAGGATGGTTTTGGAAGAACGAAGCATGGGTTTTTGTAGGGAAAAGGGTGAAGAAAATGACAATGGTAAGGTGATGTGGGTGAACCACTCCTCCTACTCGTTCCAACGCGACCTGTTTGGTATTTGGTGGCGGCATTATATTTTGTTAGGTATTCAAACTTTTGGATTTTTATGCGTTAGTGCAAATTTCTAAAGACAGTTCGGTTAAACAGATGACCGACTAAAGCATCTGAGGCTACCCTCTATAATGTCTTTATGTTTACAAAGCTGTAGACTTTGAAAACACTACCAATCAAGAAAGCACCATGTGCACGCACTTTTTATCCAGTTTTCTCACACTTTTTTCTTGCTTATTATTTCCTTTAACCACAAAAGTTCATATAAAATGTACATACAATTACCGACCTCTTGTTTATGTTTTCACCAAAATGTGTCATTAGTGTTTGATATATGGTTAATCAATTGGGTCTGGTATGTTGCACAAAAGTTGAGGCCTTTTTCTTATGTAAGCAATAATAATATATTGAAAATCGTCTAAATGACAATTTCATTTAATTCGTCAATCATCTATTTATACTATTATATTATTATAGTATGTTTTTAAAGTAGTTACACTATATTATGTACACTTAAACGAATTGAGTAAGTTTAATGGAAGTTGGATAAGTTATTTTTTTTAACCGACAGGAGAAAGTATGTTATAAAAAAGCATAGAAATGGCAGGAAGTAGAGATGAACTACTAAGATTCGGTTATCCAAGGTTATCCAACTAAACAGCTCACCTAATAAATAAACAATGATTTGATTTGACCTTTTACATGTCATTGTAGAGATTCTAAATTTACAACATACCAATGCTACCTAATCCAACTCTACACATTTTTCATTTATTGGTGATGGCAGTTGAGCTTTTAAACCAGCTACAACAAAACCTCTATTTATTTCCCCTCTCTCCATGAACTTGCTTATCCTGCACTTTCCCATTAACGGAACTGTAATTTTGAACAGAACAAACCCCAAAACACCAAAAGAATGGAGCGTTTTGTGTACCTAACTGTAGTATTAGCCATGGTGATGATAGCTGCACCAGCCAAAGCTCAGGTGACCACGCCATGCAGCGGATCAATGATAAACAGTGTGTTTAACCCTTGTATGAATTTCCTCACAAATAGCAGTGCCAATGGCACTTCACCTACATCTGAGTGCTGCAATTCCATCAAGTCCCTCACAAGTACTGGCATGGACTGTTTGTGTCTCATTGTCACCGGCAATGTCCCCTTTACAATACCAATCAACCGAACCTTGGCCATCTCTCTTCCTCGTGCTTGCAACATGCCTCGTCTTCCACTTCAGTGCAAAAGTATGTATATATATATATACACTCATTTTCATTCTTTTCATTCTGTTTATCCATGAAGCTAAAAGATGATTTTTTTGGTTATTTTTCAGCCTCAGCTTCACCACTTCCAGCTCCAGGTAGTCTCATTTTCCTAAAACTTACCATATTAAGTATAAAAGTTTAATCTTTCCATTCTAACCAATGCTTTGAGTGGTTTTTATTTATATTTGCAGGACCAGCTGCTTTTGGGCCATCTCTTTCCCCATCTCTTAGTCCTCAAGGTAAAAGAATATCATGCAGTTTTTCAATAGCTTCTAAAGTTTGATTGAGTCTAATGTCAGCATTTTCTTTTTCTTTGAACAGCTTCCGCCATACTTCCCCCACCTTCCTTGGCACCAGTATCTGACACAAACCCTCCTTTGACTCCATCTTCTACAACAACTGGAAGTGGACGTTCTGATCTCACTCCATCATCTGCTGTTTCATCTAACCGCTTCCTACCTTCAGTTATATTAATTGCATTAGGATTTGCTGTTCTTTAAGCACTACTAGGTTGTTGCTTTCGATTTTTATCAGATTGTTTCAGACCCACCCACATTGGGGGAGTATTTACCAAATGAAAAGCATTTCATGTTTGTGTTGTAATGTATATGAATGCATGGATAACAAATTACATTACTGTTACTTCATCCATTCCAGAAGCTTATTGAGTTTTATTACTTCTAATGAACCAACAATTCCATTCGTTAATGCAACCACAGGACTACGTCAATTTTGTGAAAATCTTAAAATCCTTGCCTTATAAATTAGAAGTAGTAACTATTAAATTTATCTTCTGTTCCTCAGCAATCCAATTTTCTATCATCTTAAAATCAATATTTGACTTTTTTAGGTGTTCACCAATTTATTGGTTACACACTAATTTAATTAAAAAAACAAAAATGAGGCATTATTTTTTGGTCTTTCTGTCCATTAATTTAAAAATGAATAATAATTCTTTAACACGTTATCCACTTTAACATTGAAACGGCATGCTGTGAATTCGAATAATAGCTTTATTCAGCTAATTATATTGTACCATTTTACAAATCAATAATATGATACGGTCTCAAATGAATGTATTTGATATGTTAAGATATTGATATTCTTTAAAAATAGAAAAATATTCTTTGACACTTAATTTTTTTATTAATGTAACTCTTTAAAAGTAGAAAAATAATTCTTTGACTCACTTAATTCTTTCTATTAATGTAACTCTTTCCATAATGTCTTTAGGAGGTAAAAAATAAAAATAGAGTGAGTGAAAAAATAAAAGAGAAATGATTCTTTGATACATTTAAATTTTTTACATTCACTTGACACTATTTTTACTTATTTTTACTTTTTTTTTTAAAAAAGATTACAAAACTTTACACTTTTTGAATTATTTTACCCTTATATTATATGTTAAATGAATGTAAAAATGTGACATGATATTATTACTCAAAATAAAGAGAGTAAGGAACAAGGAAAGAGCAATTATATACTATGTAATTTTGTTGTTTTTTTAATTACTCGTTAGAACACATTTTTAAAGTGAATAAAACTCAATAAATATGAAGAAATAAAAGTGAGTAGTAAATAATCTTTCTCATAATAAATTATATTTATAGAGAGAGGTGAATAAAAAATTATAATTGTAATTAATTGATTAATATGGTCAATTGGTCAAATATTCACTATTTAATCCATTATTATATCCAATGGAGTTTGTAGTGTATTATATTCATAATTATATTTATTATGGTGTAATTAATTTCTTGTTGTCGTGTTATAATTATATTTATTAGGTGAATTCAAGAGAATATTTATCATAATTATTTTCCGTTAGGATGTATTGATGACAACAGAAAATATTTAAGGGTGAAAGAGACGAGAATGTGCAAGATTTAGTTGAAGTGGTAAATGACAGCAGAAGTGGTATCGATGGTGATGAATAATTCAGCAGCGTCAGCGTTGGTGCTCGTGGTGTTGGTGAGCTCCGCAGCGGCGGCGGCGGCGGCGATAGCGGAGGGGTGCAGGGAGGATCTAATAGCGTTTTCAGGATGTCTGGCATACGTGTCGTATCCGCCGAACAACCTGACAGAAAGTCCTTCGGAGAAGTGCTGCATGGCGTTCTCAAGGGCGGTAGAATCGGTTTGCCTCTGCTACGTTGTCGGCGACCCTCTGATTCTTGGCTTCCCTCTCAACACGACGAGACTCTTCTCTCTCTCTTCCCTTTGTCCGTCTCCATTCTCAACCTCTTTTCCCTCTCTTTGTTCAAGTACTTTCTTTCTTCTTTCTTTCTCTTTCTCTTTCTTTCTTCACAATCCCACGTTAACTTTCTTTGCATGCCGTTCTTCTTCCTTTTCTTTTACAGATTCTTCTGCTCTGCCTCCTCTCGCCGCCGCATCGAATCAAACTCTGGGAACTTCTGTCAGTGAGTCTTTCATTTTCTTCTGTCGTTAACTGCTTTCAAAGACATGATATATATCTAAACAAGAACCACGTCGTTATTATTATTATCTTTAACAATATTCATGTATGGGCAGGAGCAGGAGGAGGAGGAAGAGGAGGAGGAAGAGGAGGAGGAGGAGGAAGAGGAGGAGGAAGAGGAAGGGGAAAGTCAGGGTCCGGCGATGAAGGAGAATCTTCTGGGAGAAGTTCACCAGTTTTAAACGGTGGAGCAGGAACGGTTTCTCACAGACACTCTTCTTCTTCAACCCTCATTCCATTCTTCACTTTCTCAGTATTCTTGGCCATCTTCTCTACACTCCACAACACGTGATCTTTTCTTACTCTCATCGTTGTTTTTTCAAGATCATATAGGATGAATGGTTGAATAATATTCTCCATGTTGCTACAATCCAATTTCAGTACAGAATGAATGTTCTTGTTATTCATGCATGCAATATTATAACACTTTCCACCCTTCACAGATCTTGTTTCTAATCCCAATTTCGTTTGCATGCATGTTTTTTCTTTGTTTACATGAATTTCACGTTTGAGACTTTGGTTTATTAACGAAAATGGTGTAAATTTGTTGAGATTTTATGGAAATGGATAGATTATGAAAAAATATTAGTTAGTATGACTTTAAAATGAAGGAGCCATCGTCTTCCCCAGCACGACTTTCGTATCACAACTTCAGTTATTTGTGATTTTTTCTTTTCACTTTTTTTAATTTTTTGAATTCTCGTTAGGGTGTACTCATCCATGTTCGTTTTTTTTTTCTTCATAATATATCAGATTTCACACCGTTTTTGTAAATAAAAATCAGATTTCAGATAACTGGTTGAAGGGCTATATTAAATAGTAAATTCTGCAGATTGAAACTAACTAATGAAAAAACTTATTCTGTTTCCTCTTTATTATTTCAACTGCTACAGGTACTCACATATTCATGCAGACTAAATTTAACATAAATTCATCCAGATAAAACCCTTTATTATTTCATTTTCTTTATCTTGTGTCGTGCATTCATGATAAACTTTACGGCCAAACACAAGATTGAGATCGCAGAAAACCTTTTCTGGTGATAAACGGCGGTTAAAAACCAGAACAACTCATTGAGAAAACCAAGTTCCAGAAGCATCACCTAAAAGCTAAACTTGCACAAAACCTGGGGGAATTCAGAATCTGGTATCTAACTGCACGTAAGGAATATAAACAGACAAAAATGGAGTATAGACATTAAAATATCAAGTCCAAGTAGTCCGACGTGCTGGATTAATTACTTCTCCAGCCATCAGACCACTCAGCTTCATCGGTAACAGGTTTAGGGAGCCCTATCTGGGAAGAATCTTGGTCCCATTCTGCATTGTTTGATGAATCTTGACCCCATTCTGCGTTATTTGAGGGCCACGCATTATCTTCAGTCGAGTATGGATTCTCTCCAGTGTCCTCATCGTCATAAGGTTCCACCCTTTCAGGAAGAGAACAACCCTGGTAAGATGAATTGTCTACACAGTACCACAACATTTGGCTCCAATTTTCATCCTGCAAAATGACAAATGAAGAACAATTTCACAAACAACCATGGCTATCAGGGGATCATTGTTTGAACCTGTTTTAATATTATTGACATAATTGAATATTTTGTAACCATAATTATCCTGCTAAAGAGATAAACTGAACAATTAATGAAGTGAATGATGGAAGTGGAAATCCCACATAAGTCGTTTTCTTACTCACTTAACTTCTACTCTTTGGCTACATTAGAGAGCTTTGGTAGTTGGGTTCCTTTGGGATCATCCAATTTTTTTCTTCTTTTAGATAATTAAGATAGTCACAATTTGTTGGGTGAAAGGAAATTACCTTGCAGATTATATGCGGATTCCCAATTATAACCAGCAATGATATAGCACGAGTTATAGCCACGTTAAACCTTCTATAATTGCTCAAAAAGCCAAGACAGTGGACTCTGTCAAACTCGTTATGTTTGATAGTTGATCGAACTGTTGATATGATAATAACCTCCTTCTCTTGTCCTTGGAATTGCTCGACACTACCCACTTTGATGTTAGGCATATCTAGATTTTCAAGTGTCTGTTTTATTTTTGACACTTGTTGCCTATATGGAGTTATTATGCCAATGTTTTCCTCCTTTATGTTCCCTCCTACAATCAGTCTATTGACAACTTCTATAACCTTACTGGCTTCAATGCGGTTAAACCACGATGGGTTATTTCCTTCTCTTTCATCGCATCCTTGGATGCCACAGAAAAGAATAGGGAATTCCTTATTAGGTAGCAACTCCCCCATCGTCAGGAAAGTTGTGGAATCTCTACAAGCAAGCAATTCCCCACAATAGAACAACTTTGAAGGAAGATGCAATATTGCTGGGTGACATCGATAGTTCCGAACCAATCGTGTTACATAATTAGTATCTCCACTGGCATATAGCGGGAGTCCAGACAATCGTTCCATATATGAAACCCCCAAACCAAACTCATCTGCTTTCTTGGAATATATTACTGGACCCAATTGCAATTGGTCTCCAGCCAGAACAACAACAGTTTTCATTGTGCAGAGGTGGGATACAGGGATCAAGGTTTCAGGTTCAGAAGCTTGGCCAGCCTCGTCCAAAAAAATATGGGAAAAGTGACCACGGGCAACATCTTCAGCATAAAGAAGAGACGCACTCATATATGTGGATATTATGATCTTATAATAACTGAGGGCGTTCACTGGGGGACACTTAAATACCATATCATCAAAGAAGCAGAAGCGGATAATTTCTGGTTTAACATCTTCGTATGGCCTGGTAGATGCATTGAGCCTGAATATTTCATTTTCTCGCAACTCAATGTCCTGTTGAGTAAGGAGTCTCTCCAGTATGTAGTCTGCTGCACTATTTGAGGGTGCACACACAAGAATCCGAGCATTCTTGTGATATTTGTAGAGCTGCAGGATTGTTTCTACTATTGTCCTTGTCTTTCCCGTACCAGGGGGTCCATGAATCAAATAAGGTGGGGCACCTTTGCAACCAAGAATCATTTTGATTGAACAAATTTGCTCCTCGTTAAAAGTACCAGATATGGGTACTAGAGCAGTAGTTTTAATGTGTCTCTTTTTTGATGTAGATGGAAAGAGGATGTCGGTACCCAAGTTTTCTGTTGCCTCAGCTGCTTGATATAGCCTTCTCATATTGATCCTGTTATAGGTGAAGTGAACATCATATGTATTTTCGTCCTTGTGGTAATGGTAAAGGTTATATTCAGGATCAAACTTCAAATAAATTTCATCAGCTTCAACTCGGTGGATAAAGCCCTGGAGAAATTCACATACAATTTTATAGAGAGAAGAGTGCTAACTGTAAATGATAAATACATTTGTAGAATAATGGAAAGTAAATTTGATAATTATATATTTAGGACTGAAAAATAAAAGATGTACAAAATTAATGAATAACAGAACTCCCCTATTTAGACAAAGTTGCTTGTTACAAATAATTGAATTATGGGAAATGATTGATTAATTTTTAAAATATTATTCATTAAGCTGCCAAATATAATGCAATCATTTCCTCAAAATAAACAGCACGTTTGATTTCTCCAAAGATCATACACATGGTTATAGAAATCATTTCGCAATTATAATCATGCAAATCAATACAACATCTTGTCCTCATTGCTGAACTTGTCTTCATTCGCTTGGATATTGCAATTCATATACTGCATTTTCTGCAGACTATTATGTCTAGGTCGTTCCGTCAAGTAAAAAAAAAAGTCCCTATATGTTTCTTCTTTCTTTCATCAAGCTTTTATTTTATTTTTCTAAATTGTTTCAATGTTCATACACATGAAAATAAACAGTTTGCTTTCCATTCCATCCCCCACAATTGGATCCCAGAAGACTAGCATGGGTACAAGAGAAAAAAGGATAGACATGTCAAATCTATTAGACAAAGTGATCACTTGTTTTATTCAACAATTTCGTAATAATATCTGGCTTTAATTTTATTCAAGGTTTACGACCTACACTCAGGAAAATCACTGCAAGAGTGGTTTAATCTATCTTAGCTGCCCTGAAATGCAGAGATGAAATGCAAGAGTTGTGCCGTTGATAGGGAAGATGACTTATACATTACAAATATCTCCATCATACAAACATCAACACAAATGAGATGTCATTCTATGGCCGATGATCAAGATAACACTATCACAAAGACATGTGCTTTTACGATCTACCAGATCAGGCTCTTATCACACAAAGAAAATATACAAGGACCAAACCTCATAAGGCTGTCTGTTGCTATTATCATATGCGAGCTTAACAAATATACGATCCCCATGAACCAGAGATGGTCTTCTCTCAGCAAGCCCAGGAACCTCCATAGACAAAAATCGATTGTTCCTCTTTCTCATCGATATAGATTCCATATCATAAATCCTCATGTCTTCCTGAAAATAGAAGTCAGAGACAATGAATTAAAAGAAACAAGATCAGTAGGTTTTTTATGACTTATAGCAACTTAAAGTATATAAAATAAGATTACCTCCAACTGGATCTCTTCCATTATTATTAATGTTTTGAAATAAGATGAATAAGTCCTTCCAGTAAGACCTTCTTCAACAACTTGAGGGATCTGATTATTCTCAAGCAACTCTCTCATGTCCCTGGGAATGTGATATACTGGAAGCCTGTTTATGTATCTTCGAGTTGGCTTCGCTGGAGGACGTGAGCCTGGAACATAATTATCCACAACAAATTTGTCCTTTTTCTTTGCTCTTGAATAGGGCCTCTTAGCAGCCAAAGACTTGGAGATTTTGTCTTCAACTAAGAGGAAAACCACCCTTTCAATTTTTTCATCTCCAGCATCAAAATATATGACTGATGAGCACATGCCAATTTCTTTTGTCTTGCAAGACAGCCATACTTTCAAGTTTTCACGAGGTTGAAGCACCCTGTCCTCCAAAGTGAAAGATTCTAAGCAGCTCTGTTCTCCATCTGCATTTGAATTTTCCGGTAGAGGTTCTGTAAGAGAGAGAGTGAAACTATCCGTAGGATTTGAGGCAAAAATATGAACACTCCACAGGTCCACTGGTTCATCAGTAGTATTCCTAACGGTTATTAAATCCACAGCAGTGTCCCCTATATATACAGATTGAGGCTTGCCATCCACAAATGGAAATGGGGCAGATACAACAACAGGAGCCCCTTCATAATCAAAGTCACTGCAAACAGATCTCTCTTCCTCAAAATCTAGAAACCCAATTTCAGCCTTATCTCCAATGACAGAGCGTTCCTCATCTGACCACCCGGCAGTACTCATCGGAAACTGCTGTACACCGCCTCAAAGTTGTCTCTACACAAATCATCACCCAAAAATAAATACAACACAACATTTCAGCCAAACCAACAACACAAGTGAAATTATGAGAAAGGGAAACCACAAAACGACAAGGTTTCGTTCCCCTCGAGTAAACTACAAAACAGACACAGTGCATTTTTTAAAAATCTCCCCTGGTGAGTAAATGGAAATCCAAATTCATTCTTAAATTACATAACCTAATTTCCATTACTTAAACTAAATTATCATCCTACAACAGATATAATCTTATGCTTGACCAAACGTACAAGTAATAACCCCAGAAAGGAAGCCGTTTGAGTAAACAGTCCGAGGCTAAACGAAGAAAAAAAAAACGCAATACCTAAAACTAAAGCTGCATGGATTAAGAGCATAAAACGGAAAACGAAGGATCAAGTAAATGATTGCTTAGAAAGCGAATCAATGAACAATCTGAAACAGCAACAATGATGAAGACAGTAACAGAAAGAAGATCAAAACCCTCGTTTCCCTTATTCCTTACCTTAGCAACCAAGTTTTGAAAAAAGAGAAATTTGCGAAATCCCTTATTATTCACACTCCATAGCCACTGTCAAATGAACCTACTCAACTCCCAACTTTTCATCCTTCACTCCTTTTTTTTCTTTTTTTCTTTTTTTCTTTTTTCATTTTTCTTTCATTTTTAAAATAATTATTGTTACCTTAAATATATAATTACTTTATATGGTTTTCTTTACGTGCGTGTACACATGTAAATAGTTACATGTGACGTTGCATGTATGTATATAATTTGTTTATTTTTAGATATCTTCGTATGAATATCAAGGTATCTAAAAATCACCATATACATACATATGGCAATTTTTTAGAAAATAAAAACTATATGATAGAAAATAACTAATAAATTTATTTTGTGAGTTATTTTAGATATTTAAATGCGATTCATACAACGATAACTTCTAACTTCTTAAATTAGTCAGTCAATTTCGTGAAAAATAATTTATTCTGGCAATTAAAAATCATAATTGCAAACTCAAAAATTTACTATTTCTTTCGTAACATAAATGTTTGACTTTGGTCATTCAAGGAAGAATAAAATCATTCAAATTATTATCTAAAGAATCTCTCTAAGATGTATATTTAAATTTAAATAAAAGTACATTTGAAAGCATAATTTTTTTATATAAGCCTAACATTGCAATAAATGAAACTTAGATAAATATAAGTTAACTGTATATAAGCCTAACATTGAGATCATAATTCATTTATGTGATGGGCTTCGCCGGCCAGCCCATTGGCCAAAGCCCGTATTTATATCCCTAACTGTATAATATCAATACAGGATTAAACTAGAAACTTATAACCTAAATTGAATGATGCAGTTTTCATCGTTCTTTGAAGAGATTATTTTCCTAATGTCTCTTTCCTTCCCAACCAAAAGGAAGAACACACGTTTACCAGAATTAGGCTTCCACCATTTTTATCCATAGTCAGATTTTTACTTGGATAAGAATCTATAACGTATTAGAACGTCCTTGTTGACGATTCTTTACTCCAACAGCATCTAGGGTTCCTTGAACAATGTGATATCTCACACGGGATAAATATTTAACTCTTCCCCATCTTATTAAGACTAATGTTCTTGTAAATTATGGCCAATACCGGGTATATAAACATTAATTAGAGGTTAAGCGTACTCTGACAACTTTACTTAAGGCAAAGTTTGGTTTTTTTGGGTGTAATAGTGGAAAAGTTGACAGATAAGTCACCCTTTGTTGGATTTATCGAGAAGGAGATTTATAAAGAGACACAATATCAATGGAATGAGTCTAATAATATAAAAAATTGATACTATTTTCTATCCAAAACTTTAATATAATAGATTAATGGATCTTTCACCTTTGTATTTCCAACAAAAGTTGTGGTCCAACCAATGGTTACATGATTATGGTTGAAAAACTAGAACAATACTAGGAAAAGTCATATTACAGATAACCTCTTCGAGTTCATATGCAGCCTGCAAAGTCTCTATCAAATTCTTTCTTTAAAGTCAAGCTCAGAAGAACACTCTCATAACACATGCAAGCTACACTTATTGTTTTGATTGCTTATTCAACAACAAATTTGATGAAAAGTAGAGAACACTATAATTAAAACCATCATCAAACCTTTCTTTCTCTCCTTTTTTCTTGTACCAAAAGCTCATCAAATTTAATACCATAATTGGTTTGATTTTCTTTTCTTATTTCAAAAGTCTAATCAATGTTCTTGCCTGTTACGAGTTTGACAGTTCCTACAAATTAATTACATGACTGGATAACTTATTTATTAAATTTACTAGAATCGGAATCTCCATGTAAAAGCCATTTAAGCCTTTCGAGTTTGTTAATGATCACAACAATATAAAAAGAACACGCAGCAGCAGAGGAATATTAAATACGAAAGACACCTTTATAAGTGAAATCATTAATCATGTGCCAAGAGTCAGAAATTGAGAAGTGGAAGCTCTGGAATTCTATCAATAATTAGCTACAAATTTCCTTTTTCTCTGTAATTACAATTTCTTTTTCATCACTGTAGCAATCAATACATAGTATACATCAATCAAAATTCATGTTTTTTCTGCACTCGGAACAAAAAAGTTAGTAGCCTAATGATTATGTTGACGAACTTTTCAACTTCATTCAGCCATCATGAACATTCTCCAAAAACAACAAAAGAATCATTAACTAAATAAAAAAAATGGTCTCTTTCCGCCTCCTGCACAACAAAAAAGAAAAAAGAAAAGGTTTGATCATGAGTATGCGTGCGGCGTGCGTATCACTAGTGACATATAAAAACAGAAGGCAACATTAACAAGAAAAGAATAATGTAGTACCCAATGATTGTGCAAGAGTGCCGATGAACACAGAGGGTTTTGAGACATGTAAAGTTGTGTGTTTGTTAATTGGGTATCAGATAATGCACAGTTGCACAGTATTTAAGCTGGCGTGAGATGCTAACGAGATGATGATGATGATGAGTAACTTGTACTGATCATGTGTTAGGCAAGGCATGACTGTACAGAAAAATTACATGTTAGCACCTCACAATGAAAAAGTTAAAGTTCAAATTAGACAAAAGAGGATGAGAAAAAAAGCAGGAACAAGAAAAGAATTAACCTTTTTCGGTATGTGGGAAATGGGTTGTTTCTATCAGTCTCCACAAATAACATTGTTCAAAGTGAGGTGACTCCAGCTTGTTGACCAAGTCCTGAACAGTGATAGGTGCATGCATGTAAGATTTTGAATTTCGTAGAGGGTAAATTATTTTGATGACAGTAACAGGGGAGGAGATAAAAGCAGAAAAGGTTGAGACAGACTCATCAGAAGACTATGCAGTGAACACATTCTGATTATTTTGACTAACGGATCGAAGAAATCAGTTTGTGTATATTGAAAAGAAAGGTAAAACTAGTAGGAGTTAATTTAACACATCAAAATCCAGTCTATTGTGCTCAAATATAATATAACTCAGTTGCAGTTGCAGCTTCTGAACCTTTGTACTTGTGGTCTAACCAATAATATAAAATAAGAAAAAGGCCTCATAGATAGCTCTTTGGGGAAGGAAGGGGGTCATTGCTTTGCACATGCCATGTGCAAGAATTTTCCATAAAAAAAAAAATATCATTTTAGGTACCTAAGCTTGCCACAAAAGCAAGAATCTTGTGTTTTTGGAATTGAGAATGTACCTGAAATCCCATATATCAGAAAAAACTAAGTTCGGTATATCCATGGGAATATGGCAAGAGTTCTTCCACCTCGATTCTGTTCCTGGAACAACAGCTCACACTTTTCTTCAACCTTCCATGATTTGCCTCAACCTCAGCCGAAAATATGCCATAAACTGGCTTGTGATCTGAAAACCTTGATTCTCCACGGACATAGGATAATTGATGGAGACCTTCTCCATACCACAGTATCCGATCACACCTATAAAAAGGAACATATTCACATTGGAATGAGTTGAAATAAGTTGCAACACTGAAAAAATAATCTTTCCATAATTGCTTATTTTATAGCCTTTATGGGGTTGGGATGGTTCTTGTTAATTCTTATTTCTTTGGTTAGGTGACAGAAGATGATCTTACCAAGCAGGTGTTCGCCTTTTCTCCTTTGGGTGCATGTCATCTCCTGCATATCTATCTGAATTTGTTGAATACTTGTACGTTGGAGGAAAATAAATCTTTCCTTCATTCCATCCGACAAATGCACGACCTCTCTTTTGTTCTATTCTCAACTGCAAAAAGAACAATATAGATAGATATTAACATTGGTTGTTTTTGTTTGCCAGCAATCCAGTTGAAGGTAAAAGAGAAACTAGAAATTAGAGCTGTGTAAATGCACCTGGTCGTTCTCCAATAGTGCTCTCCAATTTTGCATCTCAACAAGAGCCTTAGCAGAACGGTAGGAGAGTACAATTCGATAATTCAAGTCTCCAAGCCATATAATTCGACTAAGGAAATGAATCCAAAGTTAAAACATGATGCAAAATAGGCAAATTCAAGAATCTCTAAAGGAAGTTCTTACTCATGCTCGAGGATTGTCTCCGGAGACTTCTCATTGTCAGGACCATGAACACGAGGAAACCTTGTCTTCTTAAGAATTTCTATCACATCAGAATTTCTTCTCAGTTCATCACCCTCTTTCTGTCCTGAGGTTAAGTGGCTACAAATGAAGCAAAAGCTTGTTTCATGTAGAGACATGCTAATCGAGATGGATCCCTGAAAATACACAGGCAGAATAGCTCTCATGTCAACAGATTTAAATTATTCAACACATTTTCCATCAATATATGAAACGAAAAGTTGAAACAAGGACAATGATGACTCAATTAAAACTACCTTATTTCCAAGATAACCCATCAATCCTCTGCCAACACATGACACTTTCATGTTTCCAACATGATCCTTCAATTCACTCCTCACCCATATGGTAAGAAATATTCCTACCATTTGCTTACTTGCAACAACGCAGTACCTGGAACGCCTTGGCATGACATATCCATCTTCCGTAGAGGCAGGCCCACCATGAGACAACGGTGAAAATAAGACTGTGTTTGGCGAATCTCCAAGGGCATTGTCATCATCAGATGAACTCCATCTTGAGTAGTCACTGGGTCTGGAGTAGTCACTTGCTCTGGAATAGTCACTGGGCCTATAACCCCATCTGAAGCTGGGATCGAAGTCACTTTTCCTCTGACCAAAAATTACACGATCACAAACACTGAATCTTCGATCTAGTCGAGGCTGCGTAGTTGAAGGGTCATTGTCAATTCCCCAGCTGCTAGAAGTTGTCTGGAACGATCGACGATGGAAGAGTGATGAATTCTTCTGCCTAGCTGATCCCTCAAAATCTACATTTAATTCTACCACTGGCTGAGGCAGTGGAGATGGTGTATAATACCCACCACCTCCACTAGAACCAGGAAGATTGTTTAAGGTTCTTCCAATGAGAGCAAGCCATTTTTTGGCAGGGCCGTTG
Source organism: Vigna radiata var. radiata (assembly GCF_000741045.1). NCBI lineage: Eukaryota > Viridiplantae > Streptophyta > Magnoliopsida > Fabales > Fabaceae > Vigna > Vigna radiata. The sequence continues at coordinate 845,227 of NC_028361.1, read as the reverse complement.
TCTTCAGCGCCTAAGATGTTACCAACATTCAAGGGAACTACCTCTTGAAATCTGTAACACAAATGTGTCGTTAACAACTAGTATTAAGGTTGCTTGGAAAAAACATGACCTTAAATAGTACCAAATCCTACCCAAGAACATAAATATCTGCAGGTGGTGAGGCATGAAGCAAATCATCTATACTCAAATTTCTTGGTGGAGATCTTCCAGCAACATTCCACGTAGCAACAAAAACGCTGTTCATAAAGTAAGAGAAGCACTCATGAGAAATTGGACTCATCAAAGCTAGATTTGTTTTTCCTGGTGAAAAAGTAAGGTCAAAGAAAAAGCATACCTGTAGTTATGGACATCGACAATTCGAGGATGGTCAAGACTAACTCTGCCTCGCCTGACCTGCTCCGTGTTCCTGCCAAACTTCTCTGCACAGTGCAATGGGGGATTATTGTAAACACATTTTACAAATGTTAAGCTAAAAAGAACAAGAGAAAAGGAAGAAAATTTTTCAAATGGGTAATTATTCAAAGAAAGGATTTCTGTAATCCGTAATTCTGTACCTGTTTTGCTCTTTTTGATTGTGCAAGGCTCTCTGTCGGAGAAGCTTTTCCTGCTTCTGTATTCTACGTCACCTCCTGGAGAAGGAATTAAGTTACAATGCATCAAATTATAATTCATAAGAGGTTAAAAAATCGTGGAGAAAGAAAATTGGGAATGCAACCAAAAACGGATTTTATAAAAACAGAATCGGCTAGAACTTTAGCTTCAATTCATCGTTTTCCTGAATGCCATTACTTTCTTGTACTTCCCTTAATTTCACCCCCACAATGCGTTAGCATCTCATTGGATTGAAGCATGTGCATGTTAGTACCCAAGTTTAGTTGAAAACGATCACTTTGGAAAGTAATTTTTTTGAAGGAAACAAAACAAAAACACCAACCTCCATAAGCACCACCATTTGATTGGCAGGAGTCTTCCTCTTTGCTTTTGATATTGAAGAACTTTCTCACCATTCTCTTCGACCATGAGAGCTTCACAAGGCCCAAACACACAAAACAGTTAACAAGTTGCCAAAAATTGAAACATGCAAATTACATATTCAAAATGTACAATTTCATTTCCCAGGAGAACATAAAATAAAACCGACAAATGAAAGGAGAAATTTTTATTTTCTTTCAGCAGCTGAGTTGAGTCAACAACAACAGGGTAAAATAAAAACCTTGCTTTTCTTGGAATTCTCGTCTCTCATTGTTAATCTTGCACCTCAGACAGCCCGTCAAGTATGCTATGTTGTACTCTAGTACAGATTAGAAAAATGCTGCAATCCAATGGCGACCAGAAATTCTCAACAATTGAAGAAGCAAAGTTCTCTTCTTGTGAAACCCTTTGTGAGAATAGAAACAATAACAAACTCTCGTAAGCTTCTCAAGTTGAGAACAACAAAGGAGAAAGGGAGAGACAGCAGAATGGGTGAATGTGATGTTCTGTTTCGCTCCTGTGATGCCACAACCACACCCTTAAAAATTTAAGAACAAGGAAACAAGGTCCCTGTAAATATGCCACCAAGTAGAAAGAAAGGCAACGCCTTTAAGTATTTAATGCCTTTAAATGAGACGAGGAACACGACAAAAAGACAAGCAAAGCAATATAGAGAGAGAGATGTGTTTCTCTCTCTTGGGAAAAACTCACTGCCTCGTTCTCTGCAACAACCACCAAGTATCAAATTTGATCAGAATAAAGCACTGTGGGGTTAAATATATTTATTTTTTAAAATGGCAACATCTCAGTTGAAGACAAGGCAAAGATGAAGGGAGCAGAACAGGTCGTTTAGCTTTAACGTTTTGGTCAGATGAACAAAGGCTGCCCCTGTTCAGCAAAGTGAGTGAGATCTACCAGTATCTTATAGCTGTAATCTCTCTTCCCGTTTTGGTCTTCCGACCAAAGCAAAAGCAGTTGAACGTGGAAAAAGATAAAAGGGTGGTTGTGATATATCTATTAATTTGGAAGACGTATCTGTCTCTACCTATGTGCAATGTGTGTGTATTTTTTTCTTAGTCTTTTGTTAGACAAGGAACGTTTGTAGCACAGCGTGTTACATGGTACTCCAAAAATTGATTCTGTCCTGTCTTATATTTCCATGGATTTGTGATAGAACATAGATTCATAGATAGTATGCTGTCATTGGTTGGAAAGACAACAACCTGGTAAATCTCATTTTAAAAATTGATATATCCACGTGAAACACAAGTTCTGTATTTCACAATTTTTATCGTGAAACTGGAAAAATAAACACTTGTTCAGTAATTTATGCTCCGTTGATGAATACAAAGGAAAAAGAAAAACAAAAAAAAAAAAACCATTTTTTGAGTTTTTCTCTTCTTTGCAGTCTCGGGCGCCGTCCAAGTTGCTGCTTTTGAAATCCTCAAACAGTCAATAATCCATGCATTTCTTTCCCATAAAGAACTTTGTCAAAAGGGAATGAACCACTATTTAGTTTCAGTTTCGAAAATTGTGAATTTCTTCAGGAAGCTGATGCAATAACGAACAATGACAGTGTGTCAAAAATGTTTAGTAGATTATTAAGAATCAGAAACTTGTGTTATAGTGACTAAAAAGTTGGAAATAAATTAGTGTATGAAGAATATAATATATCTGTTTATGAATAAAAGGAGTGACTAACATGGTTCTATCCTTACCTTCACGGAATAGAGTTGGTGATGTGATGATGTGACACACTTTTACTTTTTGCTAGATTTTAAGAGTATGGTTGCGTTTATTCGTTGTTAATTTGGCTCTTTGGAATTATTTGAGGACACAGAGAAGAAAAAGGAAGAATGGGGGCGGCAAAGAGTAAGGAAATTTGGGCCATTTATGGTAATTGAAAATGTCTAAAGCAAAAAGAAGTGGGCCCACAGTTTGGGTTGTGGTCTTAATCTATTTGTCTTGTATCTTTGAGTATTGTTGGCAACCTAAAATAAACAAGATCTTCTTTGGTAGAACATAACCTTGAATAAGTCATAAGGGGATGCTATCACTGTATGAGATCGTTTGTTTCTAGAATAGTTCATATTGGGAGGCTGTCATCAATGTTAGAGTGATAACATTGAAAGGAAGAAATCATTCTTTAATGAGATGAATCTGATCTGACCAAAAATAGGTGTAGAGGGTAAAAATTCATATCCCAAAATAATCAAAATATTAAAGACATACAGATTTGTCAACTTATATAAAACCTAGTTTATTACTTAAAAAAGAGAACTAAATAAATACTGAATGCTCTGGTTTAAAATTTTCATACTCTTTTTGAACTTCGTCTCGTTCCAATATTTTTAACTTTGACTCTTTTATAAACATTGCTGTAATGATTGTAAACATATATAGTAGTAATCACACATGCTAGTACATATGAGCCGTGGCCGACATGATCAAGACAACTTATATCACTGCCTGATTAAGTCTTTCAGTAAAAAATATAAACAGAATGAACTACTGTTCATGTAAAAAAGGATTTTCCTTTTTTAGTAAACTGAAATATTCATGTAAAAAAGGAAAACTAGAAATACATTTTCCAACTCTGTTTTGTAACAAGACTCTCTACTATTGTTCAGAAAAAGCGTTCCTTTTATTTATTTTATTTTATTTAAGCTACTTTAGTCTTGAATACATTGTCGTGTAATGATTTGTCTTCATATCTGATTTGGTGGTTGGAATATGTAATTAGTTACTTTATTTTAGTATCGCATGGTACCTTTTCCCATATTTCCTATTTTGGCTCGCTGTTGAAATATAGTCTTTTTTTTAATCCAAGAATCAAAGGAGAAAGTTGTTTGTTTATGTAATGATTGTCTGGTTATTTAAACCACCAATCAAACCTTTTAAGTACGATTACAAAAGTAAGAGGAGACAAGGGTTCCCTCTGGCCTCGTTTCAAAGAACAAAACAGAGCATTGCAAAAACATGCAGGGGTTACAGCGACATCATTACAACAACAATAGTTCCACAAACTAAATGCCCTAACAACTTAGAACATGTGTTAACTGGATCCAGAGTATCTCAAGAATATTATGTGAATGAAAATCTGACAAACCAAATTGAAACTAGCAAGAATTTGTAGAGAGAAAAAAAGGTTAGTAAGAACCCTATGATGCTACTCCGTTCGATTCTTCATCAAGAAACGGGTAATCAGTGTACCCAACAAGTGGATCAGGATCCTCGTGGTAGAATGTCTGGCGATTATACTTGTTGAGAGGAGCATTGAGAGCAAATCTCTTTGGCAAATCTGGATTGGCCAAGAACAAACGGCCGTAGGCAACAAGGTCAGCCCTGTCTTCAGCAATGGCTTTGATCCCATCTTCCCGGTCATAACCTCCGGCAACTATAAAAGTGCCATTGAAGACCTTTCTCATTGGCGTCAGGTTTTCATCTGGACCTCCAACAGTTCCCATTCTGGGTTCCACCATGTGACAGTACACTATGTTATACTTATTGAGTGCATTGACCATGTAAAGCCCCAGTTGTAGTGGATTTGAGTCACCACAATCGTTAAAGTCTGCAAAAGGTGATAACCTAATTCCAACTCTATCGGCCCCCACCTCATTGACAACAGCTTCAACAACCTCCAGAGGAAGTCGGCACCTGTTCTCAAGGGATCCACCGTATTGATCTGTTCGGTCATTAGCCTGGTCTTTCAAAAATTGATCAAGTAGGTACCCATGTGCCCCGTGGATCTCAACCCCATCAAAACCTACAATTTCCACAACAACAGGTCAGTTTGTGAAGCAATGATAAAAGCATCAGTAGGAGCAAAATGCGAATAAAGTTACATACCAGCTTCAATGGCATTCCTTGCAGCAACTCTGAAGTCATTGACGATATGAGGAATTTCATCGGTCCTCAGGCGGCGTGGTGGCGTGTGTTCAATATATCCAAGGCCGTTAGTTCGAGGCGTTGGTGGCAGTGGCTTGTCCGTAGAAGAAATGGGTGCTTGCCCATTCGGCTGATAACCTGTACAAAAATAAGAATGCAGTCAATCAATCAAGAACCCAACATTATTAAACTTGAAATCAAACTTGGATTGAGTACATTATATGTAAAAGTAAAAGAAAAAAAAATCAGAATAGGGAAAAATTACTTGAATCCGAAACTCTTCCTACATGCCAAATCTGGCAAAAGAAGACACCGCCTTTGGCATGAACAGCATCGACGATGGGTTTCCACGCTTCCACTTGCTCTTTGGTCCATATGCCAGGCGTGTTGGGATACCTTCAGGGTGAGATAAGAATTAGACGAGTTACGTGAAGATGAAGACGGAGAAAGAATGAGAATAAGAGTAATAAATATACCCTTGAGCGGTGTCGGAAACTCCGGTAGCTTCGGCAATGAGAAGGCCACCTTTGGAGGTTCTCTGAGAATAATAGAGGACGGCGTGGGGTTGCGGAACGTTGTTGTAGGACCTCTCTCTGGTGAGTGGTGCCAATACAACTCTGAAAAAACGATGAAAGATAAAGGAGTGAATCGAAAAAAGAAGGGGGAAGAATGGAGGTATAGAAATGAAGCGACATGCATACCTGTGAGATAGATTGAATTTGCCCATCTTGTAGGGAGTGAGAAGAGGGATTGTTTGGTGAGAAGGAGCGGCGGCGGCGGCGGTGGCGGTGGCGGCCATTGTGGCGGTGTTAGGGTTGAAGTTGATTCTGTTTGAATTAGATTTGAAGTGGAAGGTGAAGGTGAAGGTGGAGCTATAAATAGAAGAGAAACGAATTAACGATTTTGAAGAGAATAAGAGGAAAGAAGGAGTGTTAAGGGTGACGTGTGCCATTGCGTATTCAGCTTTACCCTCACGACAAACCAAACCAACTTTATATCGTTTTTGGGAAGTTTTCTTTCTGGGTTCCCTGTCCTACTAAAACACGGTTCAGTATTTATGCAACTCATATATGGTAGGGTAGCCATAAATGAACCGGTTCAATTGAAAGAAACGGGGTTCAGTTGAGTGAGTGGTAGAAACAGAGATTACGTGGCATGAAATAGTGGTTGGTTATTTTGAAAACTCCTCTCGATTATATTATAATAATCCTAATTCACTAATCACATTATCTTAATTTGAGATTAAAAACACTGATTAATAAAAAATTGAACTCAACGACCTCAACTTTCCGTTTTCGTTCCTAACTATATTATATTAAGTTGCAGAATTTTTAATTATTTTTTTCTTAATGCAATCCAATTGTGAACAATTACGCAAACACTATGACTACCGTTCTAAAAACAGTTCAGTTGATTTCCACGGAAACCGACTTCTATTGACATTTTTAGAAATAGCACTTAGTTTGGATTAAACCTTATTTTGTAATGCTTTTGCATGAAACTTTAATTATGATTAGCATTGAACTTTTGTTAAAAATATTAACTTATTTGATAATAAAAATGTTTCGAGTATAATGTTGAGCCAGTGGAAAACGGTTTTGTGAAGATGGGATGATTGATGGAGACTGGACGAGCTGGTGAAAACTAGATGGTTACCTATTGAAGATCAGACGGTTACCTGTTTAGGAGTCGGACAGTTACTTGTTTCTTCGCACTCCAAGTTGTTCGTTCTCCCTTCCGTTCTCCAAACTGAATGGACCGGTACCTGTCAGAGGCACTACGATGCTCAAGTCAGTAAAATGACGGAATGATTATTGTAGCAAGTAGAGCATGTATTATGCAACGTGTCCCCGAATTCATACATAGGATGTTTATTTATACAGATTGTATTGGGCTTTTACCTTTTGTGAGCCTGATGACAACCAATCACACTTTAATCTTCATTAGAGGCTTTAATGAACTATTATCGTTTATAATTCATCCATGTGGTCGGTCTGCTGATTGGTCGACCTGGATGGTCAGCCTGACCATTGGGAAGATGGTCGGACTCAGATTGTCTGATCTAGGTTGGTGTGACATGATGGTCTACCTATGTAGGAGACTATACGGTCCCTTAGGATGTGGTACGATACAAAAAATTTAATTTAAATAGATATATTTAGTTTTGATTTAATGATAATATTTTTTTATACCAGTTGATTACTCATATTTTATTTTAATATCAATTGACATATTTTTTATTTATACTAATTACTTACATCTTATTTTAAATCATTTTCAACCAGCCATGTTTTGTTTTAAATTAATGAATTTTAATCATAAAATAAAATTATAATATTACAATTTAGCTTATTAAAACGTTACTTTACAATTTATTTTTGTTGTTTTGACCCTTGATCTAAGAAATCTTTTTGTGCACTTCTTTCTCTCTATTTTGTGAAATTCTTCTTCTAAAAACACAGCTAATTGTCCGTGCAGAATGTGACACTCCACAATAACAATTGCGGAAACAAATACGCAATACACAAATGATTTGAGATTGACCAAACCCTATGCTAATTATCATACATCTTTCTTTCTTTCTGTCCACGTGTCTGATGTAATATTCTAATGGTTTTTTATAAGATCGTGTAATAATAAAATAGTGACAGGTAATCAATTATAAAATATTGTTAAGATATTATAGGACATCACTTCATTGATTTTGGTATTGAATTGTAAGAAAGTTGTATAATTATTTAAACCATCAATCAAATCTTTGAAGAAGAGGAATAAAAACAAGAGGAGACAGTCTCGTTGGCCTCCTCTGCTCATTTCGAAGAACAGAGCTATATTATTACAACAAGAATAGTTCCAAAAACTACATGTCCTAACAACTTAGAACATATGTTAAAGTGGAAACAAATCCTTAGCATACAAGTATCTGAAGAATAATAATGTCATGTGAATGAAAATCTGAGCAACAAAATAGCAAACAACAGGGAATTTGCAGGATAAAAGAGGTTAGTGAAAGCCCTAGGATGCTACACCATTCCATTCTTCATCAAGAAAAGGGTAGTCAATGTATCCAACAAGAGGATCAGGATGGCCTTTATAGAATGTTTTGCGATCATAGTTATTGAGAGGAGCATTCAGAGCAAATCTCCTGGGCAAATCTGGATTCGACAAGAACAAACGACCGTAGGCAACAAGGTCAGCCCTGTTTTCAGCAATGGCTTTCATCCCTTCTTCCCTGTCATAACCTCCAACAGCTATAAAAGTGCCATTGAAGGCCTTTCTCATACTCACCATGCCCTGAGGGCTTTCAAGTTTACCTCCCATACTTCCCATTCTCGGCGCCACCACGTGTAAATAAGCAAGGTTATACCTGTTCAGGGCATTAGCCATGTACAGCCCCAGTTGCAGGGGATTTGAGTCTCCCGACTGAAAATAGTCTATAAAAGGTGATAACCTAATACCAACTCTATCAGCCCCTATCTCGTTAACAATAGCTTCGACAACCTCCAAGGAAAATCTGCACCTGTTCTCAAGGGATCCACCGTACTTGTCTGTTCGGTCATTCACCTGGTCTTTCATAAATTGATCCAGTAGGAAGCCGTGTGCACCATGGATCTCAACCCCATCAAAACCTACAATTAAAAAACATGAAGGATGTTTTGAAGCAATAGCAGGAGCAAGATGAATGCGAAGGAAGTTAATTACCAGCTTCCATGGCATTCCTTGCAGCAATTCTGAAGTCATTGACTACATGAGGAATTTCATCGGTCCTTAGGCGCCGCGGTGGCGTGTATTCTGACGATGCGACTGCCTTGTCCGTAGAGGAAATGGGTTGTTGCCCATTTGGCTGATAACCTGTAGAGAAACCCGAAAGTTTTGAACTTGAAATTAAAGTTTTATGCCCATGTGGATTAACTGTGAAAAAAGTGATGAAAAAAGACCTGTGTTTGAAACCCTTCCCACGTGCCAAATCTGAAGGAAGAAGATACCGCCTTTGGCATGAACAGCATCGACGATGGGTTTCCATGCTTCCACTTGCTCCTTCGTCCATATGCCAGGCGTGTCGGGAAACCTTCAGAAAAGGGGGTATAAAGACGAAGACGAAGATGAGAAAGAATGAGAGTAACAGTGATAATTAATACCCTTGAGCGGTGTCGGAGACTCCGGTAGCTTCGGCGATGAGAAGGCCACCGTTGGAGGATCTCTGAGAATAATAGAGGACGGCGTGGGGTTGTGGAACGTTGTTGTAGGACCTCTCTCTGGTGAGTGGTGCCAAGACAACTCTGAAAAAGCGAAGAAAATGAAAGGAGTTGTCTTTTCAGAGAAAGGAAGGTAGAAATGAAAAGACATGCATACCTGTGTGATAGATTGAATCTGCCCATCTTGTACGGAGTGATGAGCGGATTTAGTTGGTGGGTGGGAGAAGGAGCAGCCATGTCTGCTTTGAGAGTTGAAGATGATTCAATTGAATTTGAATTTGAAGTGGGAAGCGGTGGTTTTGGTGAGGTGCAGCTATAAACATAACAGAACAGAAAGATTTGAAGAAGAAGAAGAAGAGAGTGACGTTTGCAATTGCGTAACAGTAGTTTCCTCTTATTCATCACGTTTTCTTTCCCTTCTCTACCTACACACTATATATTAAACTAAACCTACTATTATTTCCACATTTAATTAATCTTAATTTAAAAAATTATTTGTAAAATCTTAATGAATTTTACAACTAACTGCACCGTTGAAATCTATAACTGCCAGTGGAGATGTGACAGACGACACGCACTGCATCACATGTTGTGTCCCATGCTACAATAATTACATTACCTACCGATATTTTAATTTTATTTTTTTTTCCACACAACCCAAAATGATAAAATAAAATAATTACACTAAGAAAATCGTTTTGGGGCAAAATTTGTAGAAATGAACCTGTCCCAGAAACTGGTCGGAATTGAGTTTGCATTTTCTTTTGTGTTTTGTGCTCCTAAAAATGGCAAAGAAATATGTAGGGACCACTGAAAATGTCTACGATTATTTTGAGTACAAGTAATATATTTAGTGTTGTGAATAATTAGTTTAGCCAAACATTGCTAGTTAATTAGTACAATAAGTATTACATTTTTTTAATAAACATTTTGAAGTCACGTGTGAGTACTTTTGTATTTTTAATGAACATCAAAAATAGAGTCCATTCTATTTCCATTTGAGGCAATATTTGATGATGATAATGACGTTAGACTTTGATTTGTTTTATGTGGTTGTGTTTAAATTATGATTTCATGAGTTTAAATTGTTATAGGAATACTAGCCTTTATTATTTTTTAAATTATTGCCTCGTATTAGAAAAAAAAATTTTACCCTTACATATGTAGCCCTTTGAAAATTAATTAAAATCAATTTTACCATTTCATAATTATACACATATTATAATTTATTAAGATCTTAATATAATATTTAAATTTATCACTTTCTTGTGTCTTTCTCTCTTTTTTGGTAGCTTTTGATTCTTTTTTGCTTTATCTATGTGCTTTGAAAGGAATCCAGACCCATTGGCCTCTTTTTTTTTTTTTTTGAACAACAGTCACCATCTCTGAAAGAATAACATTAACAAAATTTATTTATATTAAATTCTAGCAAACTTTTATTCTTATATTTGATTTTAGTGATGAAAGAATACTTATTTAGTAGTTATATTCATGCAATCTTTATTATATTGTAAAATTATGTAATAATAAATTAGCACAGAAAGAGAGACTAGTGAGTGGTTGGAAGAGAGTTGACGTGGCATGGTAGAGTCTACAGAGTGTGGCATTGAATACTACCGATCAACATGTCTCCACACAATAATTGTAATACTTTATATTTAATTATGATATATTAACATATTTTTATAATAAGATATGTTATTTTATTAATTTGTTTGAATTTATTTTTAAAAAAATATTTAAAACAAATTAATTACAATTATTATATATTTATTGTCGAAAAAGTTATTAAATTTTTTTTCTTTATATTTTCACATTTATACTAGAAATACATATTCCGTATTCTATTTTGTATAGGCGGTGGGTAAAGTCTTAGATGCAGCATTGGATCACGGAACTAATTAATTATATCTAGAGTCTTTCTCCCTTCACCTTCAAGGTCTCGTCTTGCATCTCTCTATTTTATTTTAATTCCTATTGTATCCCTATAACCTTATTCCTCATAAGTCTGTCCCTATAACTCTGTCGCATCTCACACAAAAACCTACACCCCCCTTTCTTCTTCTTGCTCTCATATGCTCGCACCTCCCTACTGCTGATATCTCCCTGTTGCCTATCTCCAAGTTAGTATATTACTTTTGAGATCTCAGATCTGTTTATGTTGTGGGTTAAAAATCATTTGCTTGATCTGTGTGTTGCTTGATCTCGCTGCAAGTGGTGTGTGTTGCTCGTGCGAATTTACAGAACCGCAATTGGAAGTGTGGTTAAGAGGAGCCGCAGTTCGAAGGGCGGTGGAACGAGAACCGCCGTTCGATTTGCGGTTGATGGTTTTTGGGGTGCAAACCACTAGTGGAACTGCGGTTAAGGAGAGCCTCAGTTCAAAGGGCGGTGGAACGGAAACCGCCGTTCGATTTGCGGTTGATGTTTTTTGGGGGTGCAGGACAGAAAACACTGCTCGAAGTGCATTCTGCGTTTGTGTGAAACGCAACTGAGACTGCGGTTGCAGTTGCTGCGTTTTTTTTTTTTCAAAATTTTGTTTTTTTAATTTTTAGGTTGTTTGTTAATTTTTTTAAGTTTATAAAATTTTATATATTATTTATTATTAATGTAACTTAGATTAAGGATTAATTATGATTTTAGGTTAACTATTAATTAATTTATTGAATGAAATAATTTTAATTAATCTAAACTATATATTCGTAAATAATTTTATTATATTATTTATTATGTATATAATTTTAGTTAATTTTTATTATCACAAAATTATATTTTCGTAAAATTATTATGTATATAATTCTTAAATAATTTTTGTATATTATTTATTAATATATAATTTTAGTTGATTTTTTTATTTTTTTTATGAATTTAGAAGTTTTATTAAATTATTTATTAATTAAATAATTATTATTATCCCTTATGTTTATGCGTAAATTTGATACAAGCCGCAACTCATAGAGCGGTTGGCACAAGCCGCAACTCAGAATGCTGTTGGCAAGTGCCGCAACTCAAACTGTGGTTCACAGTAGCCGCAACTCACATTGCGGTTGGTAGCAGTCGCATTTCGAAAGGCGGCAAGCCTTAATCGCTGATCGAAGTGCGGTTATTTGGTTTGGTTCTGAAACTAACCTTTGTTTGTCTTCTTCCTCGCGCTTTATCTTCTACTGCAGCACCACCACCAAATATCCACCAGCACTGATCACCACTACTAGCACGGATCAACACCACCGATCACCAAACCAATATTTAGAGTCTCTCCGCTTCAGACACAATGAACAGTAACAGTACACACGAAGGAAGTGAGGGAGGTGCATGTTAAGTGGTATTAGGGTTTATAATCAGAGTTGAGTTGTTGGTAGTTAAGAATAGTTGTTAGGAAACAAAGATAATTAAGTAATTATTAAATGAACTTTGACTAAATTAAATTAGGGACGAAATGGTAATTTGGGAGGTGCAGGGAGAAGGGAGTGAAGTGGAGGGAGAAGCACTCTTATATCTATAACTTCAAAATTGCATTAATTCACTGGAGTCGCCTAAGGCTCTACGACACCGTTGCCTGAAAGTTAGGTATAATAAACAACATAAAATAGCGCACTCGTTCATCTTATATTAAAAACATCATTAAAGAAAACATTAAACTATCAACAATGATACAGATTTCATTTGACTTACACCAAGAATCTTCACTTCCTAGAGCTCGTTCTTATTAGATGGATTGACTTTTAGTCTTTCTCTCTCTCTCTCTCTCTCTTTTCTCTTCTTCTGCTATTACTAAAACTAAAAATTTTAAAGTACAGGTGTTTTTATTGCACATTTTGAGTCAAACATACTTCTGTTATTCACTTCCCAGCTTGTTCTAAGAGTTATTTTAAAAAAAATACATATATATTCTACCATGCTACAGATGAAAAAGTAAAGTTGATGTTTGTAAGCCTTGTTCACATTTTTGTAAAAGAAAAATTAATTCTGTTTTGGGGTCTTTTGGTCAGACTACGGATGAAGACTGGAACATTTGTTATGGGTTATTATATCTTAATTTACATTAAGAAGTTTAATGAGTATTACTGTCAGTAATTTGATGTAGCATTTAAAACACGAACAACATTTTGTTGCAATATTTATCTTCATTGCACTTAAAGCATTTAATGCATCAAAGTTCAATTCTCTCATGGAACTTCTTTTTCTTTGTTGTTGGCATTTTTAAGGTACGGATATGCACTTCTTTTGCCATATATTGTGTTTTGGTATCTTTCCAAGCGTAATTGAGTTTAAATTATGATTGGTACAGTTTAGTATATTTTGTTTGCTTACAATTATTAAATACGAAAACATGTAAATACAAAAAACAGAATTTCTTTTAGTTACTATTTCAGTTACAGAATTTATATTTTATTTGTTTACAAGGATCACATAATGTTATGTCGTACAAAGCTTAGTATTACAAATACTAGGATGCTACACCGTTGGAGTCCTCATCAAGAAAAGGGTAGTCAGTGTAACCAAGAACGGGATCACTGGTGTAGAATGTTTCCCTGTGATACTTGTTGAGAGGAGCATCGAGAGCAAATCTCTTTGGCAAATCTGGATTAGCCAAAAACCAGCGACCAAAAGCAACAAGATCAGCTCTGTCTTCAGCAATGGCTTTCATTCCATCTTCCCGTTCATAACCTCCAGCAGCTATAAAAGTACCATTGAAGGCCTTTCTCATAGGTACCAGGCTGTCGGGGCATTCGATTTTCTGTGCAACAGTTTTCATTCTCGGTTCCACCATGTGACAGTACAGAATACCATACTTATTCAGGGCNTTAACCATGTAAAGCCCCAGCTGTTTGGGATTTGAGTCCNCACATTCTGCATACTNTGCAAAAGGTGATAGCCTAATTCCAACTCTATNCGACCCNATCTCATTAACAACAGCTTCGACAACCTCCAAAGGAAATCGACACCTGTTCTCGAGGGATCCACCGTATTCATCTGTTCTGTCATTCACCTGGTCTTTCATAAATTGCTCCAGTATGTAGCCATGTGCCCCGTGGATCTCAACCCCATCAAAACCTACAATTTCCACAACCACACACACCTCACTCTAGTTAGCTTCTCAAACAATCATACATAATGTTTTCAAATGTGAAGGACATTAATTATTAATTACCAGCTTCGATGGCATTCCTTGCAGCAAGTCTGAAATCGTTCACAATNTGAGGAATTTCATCGGTCCTCAGGCGCCGTGGTGTCGTGTAATGCACTTTATCAATGCCGTTGCTTCGAATTTGTGGTGTGAGTGGCTTGTCCGTAGATGATACGGGTGCTTGTCCATTTGGCTGATAATCTGTACAAAAATGCAGAGAGTTCTTGCTCAACTATAATCCAACTATACAAAAGTATTAGAACTTGAAATTAGAATTGAATTGAGTATGAAGGAGAAGGATAAAAGACCTGAATTTGAAACTCTTCCCACATGCCAAATCTGACAAAAGAAGACAGCGCCTTTCGCATGAACAGCATCGACAATAGGTTTCCATGCTTCCACTTGCTCCTTCGTCCATATGCCTGGCGTGTCGGGATACCTTTAGGAATGAGATGTGTTATGGAATGAAAAGGGGTGTGGGTCTGCATTTGGGTATGAAGATGCAGATGAGAAAGAATGAGAATAAGAATAATACCCTTGAGCGGTATCGGAAACTACGGTGGCTTCGGCAATGAGAAGGCCTCCACTGGAGGCTCTCTGAGAATAATAAAGGACGGCGTGCGGTTGTGGAACGTTGTTGTAGGACCTCTGTCTGGTCAGCGGTGCCAAGACAACCCTGAAAAAAAAAAAAAAAAAAAGGAGAAAATTAAAGGAGTTGATCGGAAAATGAAACGGAAGAAGGTGATTGAGAGAGTGAATACCTATGAGAGAGATTGAAAGTTCCCATCTTGTAGGGAGTGATGAGAGGATTTGATTGGTGGGAATTGGCGGGAGCAGCCATGTGCGGAGGGTGTGAGGGTTGAAGTGGAGGAGGGTAGTGGCGTAGGATAGTGGCGGGTGTGTAGTTATACAGAGATGAGAAGAATTGCAGATAAGCTAGGCTGACGTGTCCCATTGCGTCGTAACTATGTATTGGCAAATAGAATTGAAGTACACCACCCTACTTTTGTACTAGATAAAAAAATTAATTTGTCTGAGTTTAGACAAACTGACTTTTGAATTATTTATTAATCTAGACTAAATTGAACTATTAAACTATAATATAAATTAAAAAAAACTATTAATTATATTAATTTTAAATTAAATTGTATTAATTTTAAACTGAATTATATCACTTTTTAAACTGAATATTATAATAATATATTTTTTTTTAATTAGAATTTATTTATTTTATTTTATTTATAAGTATTTTAAAAATTAATTTTTTAATTATTTGATATTATTATTTTCTATTTTATTTATGTTTCTTTTATTATGTATATGGAAATTATTTTACTTTTATTTATTTTATTTTATTTTATTTTTTATTTTTTTATTTATATTTATTTTGTCATGAATATTTTACTTTATTCTTATTTTTTTAATCTTTTATTTATATTTCTTTTATATGTATATATAATTTATTTTATCTTTTTATTACTTATTTTATTTTAAAATAATTTTTTATTTATATTTGTTTTATTGTCTTATAATTTATTAATCAATTATTTATTATTTATATTTATTATGTAAATATTAAACTAATATTCGTTAATTATTATAATATAATAAAAGATAATACTATAAACATTTGTTAATTTTTTTTTCATTTGATATTTCTATAATATTAATTATTTTTGCTATATTATTATATTTTATGATATTTCATTATATAGTCATTTGATAAAATTTAACATTAAAATATATATTTTAGTTTTAGTCTATAAAATACTATCATTTAAAAATAATAATATTGATATTTACTTTAAAGTACGTTGGTTTTTAAAATAAATAGTTATTTTAGTGTGTATGCTTACTGTAACATCCCAAATATATATATATATATATATATATATATATATATATATATATATATATATATATATATATATATATATATCATGTGGAATGCAACATACATAATAAAGTAAAGCAGTTAAGAGTAGAAGTATGATGAAGTATTATAAGATACAATCATTCAAAATATAAAAGGAATTAAAAGCTCTACATATCGTTATAGAGTCTTTCAAAAAGGAAGAAAAGGAAAGATACTAAGTCATATACATATAGTTAATTCTATCTAGTCTAAACTACTCTGCAGTGTCTGGAGCATCAGCAGCATCAATTCCGTCTAATACCTGCTCCAAAGGGGCCTCTCCTACCTCTGCTCACATCCAATTTGGACGATCATTGCAAAGTAAATCAAACACAGACATACACAAACAGCAAACAATGCAAGGGTAAGCTAGATTTCAAAAAGAATACAAGTCAATTAAAACTAACCAAAGTAAACGAAACATACAAGCAATGCAATCATAGAATAACAGTTTTATTAAGTTATACGTTATAGTTTTGTTAAGTGGTGTTAGATTTAGACTCATCCGGATCCGGAATGAATATCGAGCTATGGCGAGTTATGCACTTGTGGTGGCCTCTACTGCTTTGCAAAGCCAATTGCTATGGGTTCCACCCTACCACCACAAGGTTAGTCCGTTATCACTCACCTTGACCCATATAAAATGGAGACAACCAAGACTAGGACCTCCTACTACTCTCACCACATGAACTAATCTTCTCTAAGCCTATGTTCTTTTGGGTTGATTTCACTGTTAACGGAGAATTGCACAGACGGATGGAGGATTAAATCATGTTCGTTTTTGAAGATTTGGAAGTAAAATATACAGCTGATTTGCGGGATACATCATTTTTCTTATCATCACTTATGTGCTCGGATTTGAAGGTATTTCACACGAAATATCCTTTTTACCCTCCTATAATTTCATAATTTCATCATACTATAATCAATTTCAAATTAAAAATATTTTATTTCATTTGAAAACTTAATCCTGTAATCCAAAAGCATAACTAATATGCTTTAATTATTAATAAATAATAATAACTATACCACGGTTAAATTATATTTTTAAAAAATAATATTTAAGCAAAAATAGTATTTAAAGAAAAAATGATAATTTTCTAAAAAAATGTTCTTTTAATTATTTTATTAATTTTTTATTCTGTTATTTAAAATTATTTTTATGAAAAAGTATTTTATTAATTTTCTTTAAAATTATATTTATAAACTTTAAAGTATTTTTTATATTCAATTTATTAAATTACCATTTTTTCTCACTGTAAACATTTTTACAATTAAATATAACATTAACAATTATTATTTTGTATTATTTTAATAACTAGGGGTATTTTGGTAATATTCAATTTCTATTCATTAAACAAATTGTTTAAATCTGTCACATCAATCAAATTCTACACTAATTCTCACAAATTTTACCTTCAAATCCACTCTCAATTACCTACAAATCCACTCAAAAAAACAACAAAAAAAATTACCCTCAAATCCACTCAAATCCATTCAAATCATCTCCTCCAAATCCTACCAAGAGAACACAACCTAAGTGAGATTGAATAGTCATTAGAGTATTAAGGAAAACCCCCAAGGCTGAGCTATCTATATTCATTCCAGAACTTAATTTGATCTCACCTAAAGATGTACTTAAATCACATTACATTTCACACTAACTTTACTTACTTTCATACTTTTGATCTCATACCATGAATGTTTTATATTAGTTTAGTTTCTTACAGAATTAAGCATGAATCAATCTCATAATACTAGAAGAATTCATACAAAATAAACAAGAAAAGATACCTAGATCATCACACAAGAAAGGAAGAGAAAACAAGAATTACATATTTTCAGAAAAACATCACTTATTAATACAAATATCTTTATAATCTTTAATTACCAATACTTAAGTAATTCAAATAACTTGGAAACCCTCACCAATGGCTCCGGAAGGGTCAAAAACCCCCCAGAACGTCCAAAATGGACGTCCGAAACTCCTAAAACGTCAAAAACATAAAAAATACTCATTCTGTCGCAGAAAATTCGCTGAGCGCACACTTCTTGATGCGCTGTGCGAATTTCTGCTGAAAACCCAATTAATTTTGGGTTCTCGCTGTGCGAAAACCCTCGCTCAGTGAATCTGCACTTCTGTAGATTCCCAATTCTGCAGTTTTGCAGAACTCCACCACTCCAAACTTGTTCTAGGCACTTTGATGGAATTCTAATGATGCTAATTCGAAGTATAGGTTGAATCTAACTTGCCTAAAGGTCCAATTCTCGTCCTAACACTAATCTCTAACAATTATGCAGAGAATTTGAATCAAACAACTCACTTTCTATTACTTAAGAGCTCAAACTCAAATCTACCACTTGTAATCTGTTTTTGGCTGGTTTAAGGTTCTTAACAAGTCAAAAATGATTCATCTAAGTGATCTAGATGGCCTAAAACCACTCCTAGCCCCAAATTCACGAAATCACTACCCAAGTTCCCTAAATTGACTTTGATGTTGAAGTTAACTTAGCCATTTGCTTACAACCTACAGAAACTGAATACTCACCCTTAAACCATAAAATTCCCATTACACACATAGTCATACAATTCAAAATTAATCACCTATTAGTTCATACCAAACACAGACCATAATCATCTATATCACACATGCACTTTTCATTCAGTTCAACAGTAAAGTAATTCTTCAATCTATTCATACATGCATCAAAAATATAATAGTTCTAAAAAAAAAATCAAACAATGATGTCATTATTTTCCAATCAAGAACTTAGAATCTAGCTTCCCTTACCTGGGAATTTAGTACAACACTGTTCAAAATTTCTTCTACGCTTCCTTACAAAATTTAGATTTTATCCCAACCCTATAGATCACGAAATTAGTGATCAAGACAGTTTTCAAAGTCAAATTTGGAAAGAAATTTGAAAAGGAAGAATCCAAAAACGCATGCAACCTTTAGATTGCATGTTATAAGACTCAAGAATGAGGAAAAATGGAGAGAGCGACTTATCCCTTTTTCGAAAGCAGAGATTGATCGGTGCAAAAGGAATTCTTGGTGTCCTATTGCTTTAGGCAGCTGCAGTGAGGAAATTAAGTGGTTAAATTTACAGAATTTGGGAAGAGAATGCAAGAAGGAGAAGAGAGGCTTGGAGAGAAAATGCTGGTTTCAAGTTAGGAGAAAGGAACTAAGAAATTTTTGATTTCTTCCCATGACATACGTTTGGTCTTAGATGGTTCCCACCTCTCACTCACAGCCATGTGTCACTTCCCACTATCTGTATTTCTCAGGTTTTACACTTACACACATTTTAATATCATTAAAAGTATTTTTTAACATATTTTTACACATTTAATAATATGTTAAAGAATATAATATATTTAAAGTATTATTTTTTTTATATAGTTTTTTTTCTTTTATGATTTCTATTACTTGATCATTTAATAATATTAAATTTAAAAAATATTTTACTTTTATTACTTAAAATAATATTATTTAAAAAATAATATATGTTTATTGATAAAAAATATAAAAATTTGTAATAAAAAGTTTTGTTTTAAAAAATTAATTATTAATTTTTTTATGTGAACGGTTTTTTATTAATATTTTATTATTAAATAATGTTTTTATGGCAAGACGAAACAGTTAAACAAAAATTAGAAAAAAAAAATAAATAAATACAATTTTTACAAGTTTAATTTTTAAAAACTTGATCATAAAATAATATAATGAACCTTTTTAATACAATATAGTATAGTTATCCATAAGTTAGTTATTTCTGTCCCGTCCCACTGATAACACCCGAATTTTGTTGGAGAAATCGAAATGATAGATAAAGTTTAAGACAATGTGATTTTATTATTCAAATTTAAAATAAGTAAGTAACGTGAAAAGAACGTTTTTAATTACAGTAAATAAGCGTAAATAAAATTGAACAACACCACTCAAGTTCAAAAAGTAAATTGCAGAATGTGTTTGATTTTTGTATTTTTCCTCTTTCTTGCTTTTCATGTTTCACTTCTTATTTCTGTCTAATTAGTGTAATGCACATAGGAACAAATATTTTGTTTGCTTACAATTATTAGATAAGAAAACATGTAAATACAAAAACAGAATTTCTTTTAGTTACTGCATTAATAAGAAATGCTACAAATAGCAACCGAAGGGATATTGTTTCAGTTACAGAATTTATATTTTATTTGTCCACAAGGATCACATAATGTTACCTCGTATAAAGCTTAGTATTACAAATACTAGGATGCTACACCGTTGGAGTCCTCGTCAAGAAAAGGGTAGTCACTGTATCCGAGAACCGGATCACTGGTGTAGAATGTTTCCCTGTGATACTTGTTGAGAGGAGCATCGAGAGCAAATCTCTTTGGCAAATCTGGATTAGCCAAGAACCAACGACCAAAAGCAACAAGATCAGCTCTGTTTTCAGCAATGGCTTTCATTCCATCTTCCCGTTCATAACCTCCAGCAGCTATAAAAGTACCATTGAAGGCCTTTCTCATAGGTACCAGGCTGTCGG